>NC_057800.1:299111413-299268770 GCF_018294505.1 Triticum aestivum
CAAGAGGGTCTGAACTACCCTGCAGTAGGATAGATCGACTCGTCACGAGCTCGACTAGCAATCCAGCCTCTGTCTCAGTCCCGATCAAGTGGTGGCATTCATACCGCGCGTACATAACTATGCACTCAAAATTCCATGGGCATCGACGGAGGCATAGCTAGCTTGTGATCCACAGTATGGCCCAATGGACACCGGATACACACATAGTTTCACTTTTATTCGTTTCCTTTTCATGTTTCAATCCTGCAGGCCCCATCTAATGGCCTGATCATCGGTACTCTTGAAGGACAAACACACCAAGATGGCAAGAAGCGCATGCATATGGGGGACTTCTCTAGGTGGTTTCGTTAATGATCACTCTACCTGTTTTTCAGGACCCACATGCAGCTCTCCCTTGGTCAAGGCATAGTAACTAGCCTCCTGATTACTGCATTACTTGTATAAACGCGCTTTAACGCACCAATGAAATTATAATAAGAACAGTTTGCGGCTCGAATTTTACGGCCCTAGCTTATCACTTCTTCTTTTTCTTCCTGTTTTGTCTCTTCTTTTCTGGTAACTTTATCAGGTAACACCCATACACTTTGGTATGTTTGATGTTTGCCAGGGGCTTCATAGCACCCCACACTACGGCAACAAAAGACCGAACCGTTTTTATAGTATAGTTCGGCACCCCGAATTTAGCATTATATGCATTGGCTCTGAATCATGTCTTTGGTCAATAGTTGGGTTGCCCGGCTGCTGTGCTTGCTACCTTACGTTCCACTATATCGGCTACGGTAGTAAAGGGAGAACTTCTAATCCACCATTGTCCTAGAAAACCATTGATTGGCTATGTTACCGCATTGCTCAGCCCCTCTTATAGCGTTGCTAGTTGCAGGTGAAGATTGAAGGCCGTTCCTTGTTGGAACATTTATTTATTTGTTGGGATATCATTATATTATCTCGTTATCTTAATGCATCTATATACTTGGTAAAGGGTGGAAGGCTCGGCCTCTCGCCTAGTGTTTTGTTCCACTCTTGCCGCCCTAGTTTCCGTCATATCGGTGTTATGTTCCCGGATTTTGCGTTCCTTACGCGGTTGGGTTATAATGGGAACCCCTTGATAGTTCGCCTTGATTAAAGCTTTTCCAGAAATGCCCAACCTTGGTTTTACCATTCTCCACCTAGCCTCTTTTTCCCTTGGGTTACCGGAGCCCAAGGGTCATCTTATTTTAACCTCCCCCCCCCCCCCGGGCCAGTGCTCCCTCTGAGTGTTGGTCCGAACCGGGCAGCCTGCGGGGCAACCTCGGGGAAACTTGAGGGTTGGTTTTACTCGTAGCTTGACCTATCTGAGTGTGCCCAGAGAACGAGATATGTGCAGCTCCTATCGGGATTTGTCGGCACATTCGGGCGGTGTTGCTGGTCTTGTTTTAACCTGTTGAAGTGTCTTGAATTACCGAGATACCGAGTCTGATCGGAACATCTTGGGAGGAGGTCTATTCCTTCGTTGACCGTGAGAGCTTGTCATGGGCTAAGTTGGGACTCCCCTGCAGGGATTGAACTTTCGAAAGCCGTGCCCGCGGTTATGGGCAGATGGGAATTTGTTAATGTCCGGTTGTAGATAACTTGAACCTTAATTTAATTAAAATGAATCAACTGAGTGTGTTACCGTGATGGCCTCTTCTCGGCGGAGTCCGGGAAGTGGACACGGTGTTGGAGTAATGTTTGCGCAGGTTGCTCTCTAGTTTCTCGCTCGTGCTTTGCCTCCTCTTGCCGCTCTCTTTGCGAATAAGTTAGCCACCATATTTGCTAGTCGCTTGTTGCAGCTCCACCTATATTTACCTTGCCTTACCTATAAGCTTAAATAGTCTTGATCGCGAGGGTGCGAGATTGCTGAGTCCCTGTGGCTCACAGATTACTATTACACCAGATGCAGGGCCTGATGATTCCGCTCCAGGAGACGCGTATGAGCTCAAGTGGGAGTTCGACGAAGACTCTCAACGTTACTATGTTTCCTTTCCCGATGATCAGTAGTGGTGCCCAGTTGGGGGTGAACGGGACCGTGTCGCATGTTGGGTTCTCTTTTATTTTGGTGCCGTAGTCGGGCCATGAGTGTTTGGATGATGTAATGTTATTTATGTACTTGATTGACGTGGCGAGTGTAAGCCAACTATTGCTATCTCCCCTTTATTATTTATATTACATGGGATGTTGTGAAGATTGCCTAACTTGCGACATATGCCTTCAATGCGATTATGCCTCTAAGTCGTGCCTCGACACGTGGGAGATATAGTCGCATCGAGGGTGTTACAAGTTGGTATCAGAGCCTTCCCCGACCTTAGGAGCCCCATTGCTTGATCGTTTTTAGCGGCCGAGTTTAGTCTAGAAAAAATGTTTTGAGTCATTTAGGAATTATATATCGGAGAGTTTAGGAATTCTTTTTACTTCCCAGTCTCCTCATCGCTCTGGTAAGGCATCCTGACATAGAGTTTTGACTCTTCTCTTCTCAAATTTCACTAAAAAAATTTGAGGATCACGCGGGTATCTTGGAATCGTTCCGATGGTTTTATGATGAGAACATTGTCTTGGTGCCTCCTGTCAGGGGTTTAGTGGAAGTGTCCCGGGGAGTTGAGCTCTAAGGTGTTGTCATCATAATTTTATCGTTGGAGTTCTGGAATACCTGAGTTTAGTACGCCGACATCGAAAATCTCTTTTGTGCAGTTCGTTGGTGAGATAACCTTGACGCCACCCAGTACTGGGGCGGGAGTTCGGGAGTATCGCCATAACTTGTATAACGGATGCTTTTCGAAGGTTGAGGTAGATGGTTTCCGAAGTTTTCTTGGTTATGTGTTGAAGGATGGATACAGCTGGATGTAGGATTTGCTAGTTTGGGTGAGATATTATGCTTCCCCTGTATCCCCAACACCTGATTGCATAACCGGAAAGGTTCGGGAGTTTCATAGGTGGGAATTCTAGTAGCTCTAGTTCTTCTTCCACGGATATTGGTTTGAGATTGGGATTTCTTACCGACTATTCGTTCTTGATCCGTACCTTTTTGATTTATTTCTCTACCTTAATTCTACGTGGCTTCTCAATTTATGGATAGGTGACCATTTCAAGAGGAATGCATTCGTTCATTTTGTTCGGATGTGAAGACTATATGTTGCAATTTTCATTCCGTTGGATTCGGCTTCAATATTTATCTGTCAATGTGCTAATGGTGGTCAACCTCTTCAGGATGGCTCCTCCAACGCGCACGACTCCGAATCCTGATCCGCCACCACCTCCACCTCCTCCGGAGGCATGGCAAGCTGTGATGGCCGCAACCAATGCAAACACACAGCTGATCATGCAAATTCTTCAAGAGCGCAATCAAGGCAACCAAGGGAATCAAGGCAGCAATCAGAGTCACTTTGCTACACTCAACCAGTTCCTTGCTAACGGGCCAAAGACTTTCAGCAATTGTGTTGAGGCAACCGATGCTGACGATTGGCTTGTGGATCTGTGCAAGCATTTCGAGTGCAGTAACGTCAGACCTGAGGACTTTGTTAAGTTTGCTTCCTTCCAACTCAAAGATCAAGCTGCAGAATGGTTCCAGCAGTACAAGGACTCCAGGGGTGGACGTGTTATCACTTGGGATGATTTCCGTCGAGATTTCCGAGCTCATCATATTCCCCAGAGCGTGGTTGAAAGCAAGCGTGAGGAATTCTGCAATCTGAAGCAAGGCTCTTTGTCTGTCTATGACTACAACAAGTTGTTCCAGAAGCTCGCCCGCTTTGCCAAGCAGGACGTCCCTGATGAGAAGAGCATGATATATCAGTTCAGGGGTGGTCTCAGAGAAGAAATTCAGCTAGCTCTTGTTCTCTTTGAGCCCTTGAGATACGATGAGTTCTACAACATGGCACTGAAGCAAGAGGCTGCTCAGTTGAGGTGTGATGCTTCCAAGAAGCGAGTCAGAGATGTTACTCCTTCTTCCTCTACTCAAGTGGCCAAGCAGCAGAAGTATTGGCTTCCTCCTCCTCCGTTCCGTCAGCCGTATCAGCAGAAGAGCAAAGGTGGCAGTGGTTTTTCCCACCCACCCAACCCTGGCTTTCAGAACAAGACTTCGTCTCAAGCTCCAAGATCGAGTGCTCCGTACCACCGTCCGCTTTCAGAGGTCACGTGCAACAAGTGCCAACAGAAGGGTCACTATGCCAACAAGTGTTTCAACCAGAGGCGTCTTCCTCCTCCTCCTCCTGTCAGATCGGCAAGTACAGCTGTGGTCAAGCATAACCCCAAGTTCGCCAAGGTCAATTTGATGAATGCAGCTCAGGCAGAGGACTCGTCAGATGTGATCATGGGTAACCTTCCTGTTAATGATATTCCAGCTAAAGTTCTTTTTGACACGGGTGCATCGCATTGTTTCATGTCAAAGCCATTTTTTACCAAGCATGAGTTCGTTTCTTCTCATTTGGGTAAACAAATGGATATCGTTTCTCCTGGCAAACGTTTGAGTGCTAGTCTGGAGGTGCCAGATGTTACTATCACCTTGGGCGACTACAAGTTCCTTTCTTCCCCAATGGTTCTTGGTAACTCGGATATTGATCTTATTCTCGGAATGGATTGGCTTTCTAAGCACAAGGCTCAACTTGATTGTGCAGCCAGGCAGATTCAATTGACTCATTCGTCTGAGGATGTAATTGTCTTTGCCGCTCGGGATAATACCATCCGTCTGTTTTCTCTCAATGAGAGGGGTGAATTGGATGCCATCTCTCAAATTCCAGTCGTTTGCGAATATCAAGACGTCTTCCCAGAAGAGCTTCCAGGAATGCCTCCGCACCGGCCAGTTGAATTCGTTATTGATCTTGAGCCTGGCACGGAACCTGTGTGCAAGCGTCCTTACAAGCTCGGACCTGAAGAGTTGAAGGAGCTGAAGAAGCAACTCGATATTCAAGAGAAAATGGGTCTCATCCGGCCTAGTTCTTCTCCGTGGGGTTGTGGTGTTCTTTTTGTGAAGAAGAAGGATGGAACGGACCGACTTTGTGTTGATTACCGTCCAGTGAACAAGAAGACCATCAAGAACAAATACCCACTTCCCAACATCAATGAGCTGTTCGAACAACTCAAAGGTGCCCAAGTATTTTCCAAGCTTGATCTCCGTATGGGTTATCACCAGATTCGCATTCGTGAGCAAGACATTCCCAAGACGGCTTTCAGGACAAGCTTTGGTTCATATGAATACACTGTCATGTCTTTTGGTCTCGCCAACGCTCCTCCGACGTTCTCTCGCATGATGAACTTCATCTTCAACGCCTACACCAATGACTTCGTTTTGGTCTACCTCGACGACATTCTGGTTTTCTCGAAGAACAAGGAAGATCATGCCAAACACTTGCGTTTGGTGCTCGATAAGCTCAGGGAACATCAGTTCTACGCCAAGTTCTCCAAGTGTGAATTTTGGCTTGATGAGGTTCTTTATCTTGGTCATATCATCTCTGCCAAGGGCATTGCCGTGAATCCTGAGAAGGTGTCCGCAATTGTGAATTGGGAACCTCCTCAGAACGTGAAGCAACTCCGCAGTTTTCTCGGTCTCGCAAGCTATTGCCGAAGATTCGTTGAAAACTTTTCTAAGATCGCGAAGCCTCTCTCAAATCTTCTTCAGAAGCACGTCAAGTACGTTTGGTCTCCGGAGTGTGACATTGCTTTCAACACTTTGAAAGAGAAATTGATCACTGCTCCAGTTCTGACTCCGCCTGATGAATCCAAGCCGTACGAGGTCTTTTGTGATGCCTCTCTCCAAGGTCTTGGCGCAGTATTGATGCAAGAGAAGAAAGTTGTTGCTTATACCTCTCGCCAATTGAAGCCTAATGAGAAGAACTACCCCACTCATGATCTCGAGTTGGCGGCAGTTGTGCATGCTCTTTTGACTTGGAGACATCTTCTATTGGGAAGAAAAGTGGACATTTTCACTGATCACAAGAGTCTCAAGTACATCTTCACTCAGCCTAATCTCAACCTCAGGCAAACTCGATGGGTCGAAATGATTCAAGAGTATAATCCGAGTATTGAGTATACTCCAGGCAAGGCCAATGTGATTGCTGACGCTTTGAGCAGGAAAGCGTACTGCAATAGTCTGATTCTTAAGCCTTATCAACCCGAGCTTTGTGAAGCTTTCCGCAAACTTAATCTGCAAGTTGTTCCCCAAGGTTTCCTTGCCAACCTTCAAGTCTCTCCTACCTTAGAAGACCAGATTTGCCAAGCCCAGCTTCTTGATGCTATGGTGAAAAAGGTGAAGATTGGGATTGCCAAGAGCCAGTCCAAGTACAAGTGCTACCGCCTTGATGACAAGGACACTCTTTTCTTCGAGGATCGTATTGTTGTACCCAAAGGTGACCTCCGTAAAGTGATCATGAACGAGGCTCACAATTCTCTCCTCTCCATCCACCCTGGGAGCACGAACATGTATCAGGACCTCAAGCAAGCTTATTGGTGGACTCGAATGAAGCGCGAGATTGCTCAATTCGTGAATGAATGTGATGTGTGCAGAAGAGTGAAGGTAGAACACCAAAGGCCAGCAGGTCTCCTCCAACCTCTTGCCATTCCAGAATGGAAGTTTGACCACATTGAAATGGACTTCGTGACTGGGTTTCCAAAGTCCAAGCGTGGCAATGATGCTATATTCGTTGTCATCGACAAACTCACCAAAGTGGCTCATTTTCTGCCTATCAAAGAGTCGATCACTGCAGCTCAATTGGCGGAACTCTATACCTCTCGTATTGTCTCTCTGCACGGTATTCCACAAGTGATCTCTTCAGACCGTGGCAGCATTTTTACCTCGAAGTTTTGGGATTCTTTTCAGAAGGCCATGGGCACCAACATCCGCTTCAGCACAGCTTTCCATCCTCAAACTAGCGGTCAAGTCGAGCGTGTCAACCAGATTCTTGAAGATATGCTCAGGGCTTGTGTGATCTCCTTCGGCATGAAGTGGGAGGATTGTCTTCCTTATGCTGAATTCTCCTACAACAACAGTTTTCAAGCAAGTTCGGGCAAGGCCCCATTTGAAATTCTGTATGGCAGGAAGTGCCGTACCCCTCTCAACTGGTCTGAAACCGGTGAACGTCAGCTTTTGGGTAATGACTTAATCACAGAAGCAGAAGAAATGTGCAAAGTCATTCGTGATAACCTCAAAGCAGCCCAATCCCGCCAGAAAAGCTACTATGATAGTAAGCACCGTGATTTGGCTTTCGAGATCGGAGATCATGTTTACCTCCGTGTCTCTCCTATGAAAGGTACTCGTCGCTTCGGTATCAAAGGGAAGCTTGCCCCTAGATACGTGGGACCTTTCAAGATTGTCAGCAAGAGAGGCGACCTCGCCTATCAACTCGAGCTTCCTTCAAACTTTGCAAATGTTCATGACGTGTTCCATGTCTCTCAGCTTCGAAAGTGCTTCAAGACTCCTGACCGCACCGTCAACTTCGAGGACATTGAGCTCCAAGAAGATCTCTCCTATCGTGAGCACCCAGTTGCTATTCTTGAAGAGACTAAACGCAAGACTCGCAACAAGTCGATCAAATTTCTCAAAGTCAAGTGGTCACACCATTCCGACCGTGAAGCTACCTGGGAACGCGAGGATCACCTCCGTTCTGAGTACCCGGCGTTCTTTCAGTCCTAGATCTCGGGACGAGATCCTTTCGTAGTGGTGGAGTGTTGTAACACCCCGGATGTAACTTTCCCTATTTGTACTTCAACTCTTGTAGTTTCCGGCGTTAAGTTATATTTATTTCCTCGGGTTCGGTTTCTTTGTCTCCGTGTGTTGTTATCGTTGTCATGCATCTCATATCATGTCATCATGTGCATTGCATTTGCATACGTGTTCATCTCATGCATTCGAGCATTTTCCCCGTTGTCCGTTTTGCATTCCGGCGCTTTGTTCTCCCCTGGTGGTCATTTCTAGCTTTCTTTCGTGTGTGGGGATTAAACATTTCTGGATTGGACCGAGACTTGCCAAGCGGCCTTGGTTTACTACCGGTAGACCGTCTGTCAAGTTTTGTATCATTTGGACTTCGTTTGATACTCCAACGGTTAACCGAGGGACCGAAAAGGCCTTGTGTGTGTTGCAGCCCAACACCCCTCCAATTTGGCCCAAAACCCACCTAACTCTACTCCATCATCTAGAGCCTTCGATCACGATCGCGTGGCCAAAAACCGCACCTCATTTGGACTCTCCTAACTCCCTTTATGCCTATTTAAAGGCCCCCCGATTTTTCGGATCTCCTCCTACCTCCGAAACCCTAAAAATCATCTCCGCGCGCCGGACATTGTCCGCACCGCGCCGGACGTCGCCACCGCCCACCCCCGTCGCGCCACGTGGCAACGCCACCGCCTCCACCGCCGCGGCCCGCCAGGCCCAGGGAGGGCCCCCACGAGCCCGCGCCGGCCGCCGCCCTCCTCCCACGTCGCGCCCGCGCCCGGCTCCTCTTCCCCGAGCGCCGCCCTTCGCCGGCCGGCGACGCCGCGCCCCATCGCCGGCGCCGTCCTCCGCGCTGCCGCCCGAGCGGGCCGCCCGCTGCCGCGCGCCGGTCGCCGCCCCGCCGCCTCGGCTTCCGCACCGCCGTCTCCGCCCCGGCCCCGACCGGATCCGGCCGCCACCTCCTCTTGTCGGCCGCTGCCTCTTCGTCCCGGCGAACTCCGGCGTGAACAGTACCTCGCCGGCCGTCCTCGATCCGCGTGCAAATCTCAGATCTGGAAATTCGGAGGTTGACTTTTCTCAAAAACCCTAGCTCATGTTGCATACTTTGACCTGCCGTAACTTTGCATCCGTAGCTCCGATTCATGCATATAGCATATCAAAATGTTCATCTCAGAGAGTACATCATTTCATTCCATTGCATCATTTTCATTTGAGTTCATCTTGATGTCCGAAAAGCTGTTAGAAGAGGTCTACTTGAGTTATTTGTCAGATCTGCTACTCCGTTTAGCACTTTTGTCATTTTTGCCATGATTAATGTGTGCATGATATGCCCTGATGCTCTACATGTGTTTTGTTAAGGGTTTTGTCATCTCTCCAGAGGTGCAACCCATGTATTTTTAGGATGTGTGTGGTGACTTGTGCAAGCTTGCAAAGTGGTGCACTTGCTAATTATGTTTTCAGGGACTTAGTAAGTTCACTAAGTCCTGGAGCTGTTTATCTCATGATGCCATATGTTCATGTTGTTTCCTAGTGATCTGTACCTCTTTTGGGGATGATCAGTAAGGGAGTTTTGTTAATATTGTAGTGCTCTATCCATCCTTGCCTTTGTTTGCATTTATGGAGCACCCTAGTTTGAGTTAATCGATCTCTACTTTTGCTACTTTGTGAATCTGGGCAGATTGTCAACTTGTTTGCAATTTTGCCGGTGATGTTCTAGTTGATCCGTGCATGCTATGCCATTTTTCTTGCCATATCTAGCTTGAATTTTGTGCCTTCTTGATGGAGGTATGCTTGGCTTGCCATGACTTGCACCATAGTGAGTGCATCGAGCTCGTAAACATGCCTACTTGAGTTATATTTTAGCTTGTGCCAGTTTTCACTAAGTCTGAAAACTGATTATGTTTTTGCTATGTTCACTTGCTTGCAATTGCATTTTCTGATCCCTTTTGGCTCAAGGTCACTAAGGGACTTTTGTTAAGCTCTTTGAGTAGCTCCATGCCATGCTTTACTTTGTCATGTTCAGGTCCTGTAGCATGTAGTTTTGTTGCTCCGAAGAGGGCTACCTGATCTGAAATTCCAGACAAGTGTTAATTTCACTAAGTCTGAGATCTGTTTGCCATTTGCATTTTTGCCATGCTTGTTTGAACCTGTTAATGGATGAATTGGCCGTAGCTCAGTGCTAGACTTTTGTTAAGCATCTTGTAAGCATCCCTGCCATGTATTTTGTTGTCATGTTTGGGTGTTGTAGCATGTTCATCTCATTGCATTTAGTTGGCTACTTGCTGTAAATCGCAGACCGGTGCCATTTTTGAATCGCTTGCCATTTCCAAACCGTAACTCCGATTCCGGCGTTCTTTATATCGTTTTCAAGCGATTTCATCTCATCTTTCCAGTGGCACACTTGGATTTCCATGTTGAGGCCAGGTTCATGCATTTCCTGTCATATCTTGCATTTTGCATCCCGCATAGCATATCATCTTTGCATTGTGTTGTTTGAGTTTGCACGTGGTTGATTGTATCCTTGTTGCTTGTTTGTCTTGTTTGGGTAGAGCCGGGAGACGAGTTCGCTAACAAGGAGCCCATTGAGTTTGCTTTTGAGGATCCAGTCAACTCTGACAACTGTGCAGGCAAGATGATCATACCCTCGAAATCACTACTATCTTTACTATGCTAGTTTGCTCGCTCTTTTGCTATGCCATTGCTACGATGCCTACCATTTGCTTGCAAGCCTCCCAAATTGCCATGTCAAACCTCTAATCCACCATTGTCCTAGCAAACCGTTGATTGGCTATGTTACCGCTTTGCTCAGCCCCTCTTATAGTGTTGCTAGTTGCAGGTGAAGATTGAAGGACGTTCCTTGTTGGAACATTTATTTACTTGTTGGGATATCATTATATTATCTTGTTATCTTAATGCATCTATATACTTGGTAAAGGGTGGAAGGCTCGGCCTCTCGCCTAGTGTTTTGTTCCACTCTTGCCGCCCTAGTTTCCGTCATATCGGTGTTATGTTCCCGGATTTTGCGTTCCTTACGCGGTTGGGTTATAATGGGAACCCCTTGATAGTTCGCCTTGATTAAAGCTTTTCCAGCAATGCCCAACCTTGGTTTTACCATTCGCCACCTAGCCTCTTTTTCCCTTGGGTTACCGGAGCCCAAGGGTCATCTTATTTTAACCCCCCTGGGCCAGTGCTCCCTCTGAGTGTTGGTCCGAACCGGGCAGCCTGCGGGGCCACCTCGGGGAAACTTGAGGGTTGGTTTTACTCGTAGCTTGACCTATCTGAGTGTGCCCTGAGAACGAGATATGTGCAGCTCCTATCGGGATTTGTCGGCACATTCGGGCGGTGTTGCTGGTCTTGTTTTAACCTGTCGAAGTGTCTTGAATTACCGAGATACCGAGTCTGATCGGAACGTCTTGGGAGGAGGTCTATTCCTTCGTTGACCGTGAGAGCTTGTCATGGGCTAAGTTGGGACTCCCCTGCAGGGATTGAACTTTCGAAAGTCGTGCCCGCGGTTATGGGCAGATGGGAATTTGTTAATGTCCGGTTGTAGATAACTTGAACCTTAATTTAATTAAAATGAATCAACTGAGTGTGTTACCGTGATGGCCTCTTCTCGGCGGAGTCCGGGAAGTGGACACGGTGTTGGAGTAATGTTTGCGCAGGTTGCTCTCTAATTTCTCGCTCGTGCTTTGCCTCCTCTTCCCGCTCTCCTTGCGAATAAGTTAGCCACCATATTTGCTAATCGCTTGCTGCAGCTCCACCTATATTTACCTTGCCTTACCTATAAGCTTAAATAGTCTTGATCGTGAGGGTGCGAGATTGCTGAGTCCCTGTGGCTCACAGATTACTGTTACACCAGATGCAGGGCCTGATGATTCCGCTCCAGGAGATGCGTATGAGCTCAAGTGGGAGTTCGACGAAGACTCTCAACGTTACTATGTTTCCTTTCCCGATCATCAGTAGTGGTGCCCAGTTGGGGGTGAACGGGACCATGTCGCATGTTGGGTTCTCTTTTATTTTGGCGCCATAGTCGGTCCATGAGTGTTTGGATGATGTAATGTTATTTATGTACTTGATTGATGTGGTGAGTGTAAGCCAACTATTGCTATCTCCCCTTTATTATTTATATTACATGGGATGTTGTGAAGATTGCCTAACTTGCGACATATGCCTTCAATGCGATTATGCCTCTAAGTCATGCCTCGACATGTGGGAGATATAGTCGCATGGAGAGTGTTACAGAACTACTGCGATTGTGCCTTGGTTTATCCAAAGGAGCACCTCAGTAGAGAAAGCCGAAAATTGTCTGTCATGATGCGGCGAGAGTCGGTCAGCTGTTCGGAGCTCGCAAATCATTGGAAATTTCTTCCGCATTACACGAAGGATCGATACTTCCTGATAATACACTTATAGCACTCTAGTTCGGATACTAGGGGCTCCGCCCATGTTTATATTATCGAACTCCTATGGCTAAGTGAGGGCGTTAAAGCCACATAGTCTGGTTGCCTGGTTCGTTGCGCTAAACAACTTCTTCAAGGACCATATAATTGGATCAAGATTCTTTAGATTTCATCCCGATCACCTCCGTATTTCCTATGTGGGGGCAGAGGCTGATGACTGGTTAACCCTTAGATTTCATACAACACGACCACACAGGAGGTAAAATTTAAAACATAAAAAGCATTATATTACATAAAAGGTTTGTTTCATCATACAAGGCAAAGACAACATGAATGCATTCACTCAAAGATAATGTCTTGCCCACACTGCGTTTCCACAATGTGAGACCCCTCTAGGACATCTGCAAAATAGTGCCCGAGTGTGCGGTGCTCCTTTCCCTCTGGCGGCCCCTTGGTCAGCTTGATGGCGTCCATCTTCGCCCACCACATCTTACAGCGGGCGAAGGCCATGCGGGCACCTTCAATGCAGGCCGATCGCTTGACGACGTCCAGCCGAGGACAAGCGTTAAACAGCTGCTTCGCGAGTCCGAAGTAGCTACCAGGCATAGCTTCGGCTGGCCACAGCCGGATTATCAAATCCTTCATGGCTAGTTCGTCCACCCTATGTAGCTCCTCCAGTTGTTTCAGCTGATCGATGAAGGGCACGAGATGCTCTGGCGCAAGATACTGCGACCAGAACAATTTCTCCGTGGAGCTCCCTTCTTCGGCTCGGAATAACTAAGCGGCGTCGGACAAACTCCGCGGTAGATCTGCGAATGCTTCTGGAGAACTCTGAATCCTGGTTAGTAAGAAATACTTCTTCTTCATATATTTGTTTTGCATACTAAACGCCTTACCCGCCGCGATCTTCCTGACCTCTTGGATCTCCTGGAGGGCACCCTGGGCTTCAACCGGGCCGCTTGCGCGCTTTGATGAGCCTTGGAGAGTTCGGTCTCTCGAGCCGAAACTTCGCCCTCCAGGGTCTCGTACTTCTTCACCGCGTCCTGGAGCTCTTGCTGGACCTCGTTCAGCCGGGCCTTCAGCTTCTTGCGAGCGGCCTGATCCTTGAGAGATTTCCCCTCGTCTTCGGCAAGGCCCTCTTTCAGGGACGCGACCTCGGTCGTCGCCTCTACACATATAATGACACTACGGTCAGTATACATCATTTACTCTTTCTGAATATATAGCAAGACATTGCATACCTTGCTGGACTTCCAGTTGCTTCCTCGCTGGTCGGGCTCTTCTTCGGCCCGCTCCAGTTTCTGCTTTAGTCCGACGACTTCGGCAGTGTGCGAAGTCGCGGCCAGCAGCGACGCCTACTTATTCACATCAGACACAGTTTGGTTAGTTTCCTGCGAAATATAATTGACCCTCTGTCCGGCTTTTCTTTCCGAACACCGGACACTATCTTAGGGGCTACTGTCTATGTGGGGATTTTCTCGGTTGAACGCCGCTTACCTCAAAACCTGTCAGCAGGCTGTTGCAGGCTTCGGCGGACTGAACCTTCTCAATCACCGTACCTATAAGGATACGGTGTTCTTCCACAATGGAAGTGCCACGCAGCGCTTCCAATAGATTGTCCGGCGCCTCTAGTTGGACAGAGGTCGCCGGCGGGACGGGCACGCCTCCTTCTCTTGAAGGAAGCTACTTGTCGGACTCCGGGGCCGTATGGGTCTCCGGATCCGTGCTCATATGGGGGCTGAATTGAGCTCATCGTCAGTCTCCATGGGGGCTTGCTCCCCCATGTGTCCGGCGGCCGAGGTATTGCCCTCTAGTGCCTCCTTGGCGGCCTCCTGAACTTCCCGTTGGGAGAGCACCTCATCTTATCCCTTGGCCTTGGGAGAGTAAGCGGACAACGGTGTCTCGCTGGCCATCTCCTTCGAGTCAAACGAGCCTCTTGATGAGGATCGCTGGGAGCTATCGTGGGCAAGACTCTAATAGCATTATTAATTATGTCAATACGACAAAGAGGAGAGGTTAGATTTATGGGCATGCACTAGTCTTAGCACTTATGATACGGCCCAAGGCTTAGTGCGGGGGCGTCTCTCCGGACTGTTGTCGACGCCCCATGCGGAACTGCCCGTGAGCGGGCCTTTCCCCTTCTTGGGCGCCTCCGCCTCCAGAATTGTGGAGGCCGCCCTCTTCTTCCTCCCCCCCATCAGGGAGAGAATCGCTCTCCTCCTCATCATCATCGTCGTCTTCAGCGATGAAGGAACGGGTCTTGTCTTCGGACATCGTGTCCGAAGCGCCCTTGCGACGGGGGCCACTCTGGACCCCCTTGGCCTTCCCCATGGCCTTCTTCGCCGGCGCCGTATAGGGCGCCGGCACCAGCATCTTCGCTAAACGCGGAATGACTGGTTCTTCAGGCAGTGGAGCCGGACACTGGATCTTCTTCGCCCTCTCCATCCAGTCTTGAAGAAGCAATGATAATAATAACTTAGGTATCATCCTTGAAACAAGCAAGTAGGGTATGCATTAAAAATAACATACCTCATTGGCGAGGTGGTTAATGTCATGCCCGCGGTCCGAATCGGTGGCCAACGATGTCTCATTGCCCTTGAAGAGCAACTTCCAGGCGTCTTCGTGAGTAGTTTCGAAGAGCCTCTTCAGGGTATGGTGCTTCTTCGGATTGAACTTCCATAGAGGGCGGCTTCGGCTCTGGCACGGGAGAATCCGACGAACTAGCATCACTTGGATTATATCGACAAGCTTGATGTCCTTGTCCACCATACTTTGAATGCGCGTCTGCAGCGCTATCAGCTCATATGGCAAACATCAGTTCGAGATCTTCTCAACCCAGGAGGTGAGCCGCATTGGAGCATCGGAGTTGAACTCGGCAGCTGTGGCCCAGTTTGCGCCGCGGGGTTCTGTGATGTAGAACCATTATTTCTTCCATTCCTTGACAGTCTCCACGAAAGTGCCTTTCGGCCAGGAGACATTGGTTAGCTTTCTCACCATTCCTCCTCCGCGCTCCACGTGCTGGCCATCCACCACCTTCGGCTTCACGTTGAAGACCTTGAGCCACAGCCCTAAGTGGGGTTGGATGCCGAGGAAGGCCTCACACACGATGATGAACGCCGAGAGGTTGAGGAAGGAGTTCGGGGATAGATCATGGAAGTCTATCCCGTAATAGTACATCAGCCCGTGGACGAAAGGGTGGAGTGGAAACCCTAGCCCACAGAGGAAATGAGGGATGAATACCACCCTCTCGTTGGGCTTCGGTGTGGAGACAACTTGCCCCTAGGTTGGAAGGCGGTGAGCGATTTCCTTTGCCAAGTAACCGACCGCCCGAAGCTCAGTAATGTCCTTCTCCTTGATGGAGGAGACCATTCACTTGCCTTTGCCTCCGGATCCGGACATGGTTGAGTGCTAGCTTGAGTGGGAAGAAGATGAGAACTTGGGTGCTGGAGCTCAAGAGTGGAAGGGCGGAGGAAGAGAGAAGGCGTGGGAGAAGAAAGGGGATTCTTATCTCCTTATAAGGGCAGTGAATATTGAACGCCTCCCCACTCGCCTTAAAATTCGACTACTCCCAAGGGTTGTGTAAACGGTACGGTTGGGTTACCCACGCCCGTATTGATGAGAATCCTGCAATGAGGGGACACGATCTCTGCTTAGACAAGACGTGCCAATGTCAACCGCGTCTCGAAACGTGGAGCGGCAGACGAAAAATGGTTCGAAATTATGACCGGGCAGACGTAATGTCATGTTGAAAAAAGTTGTCAGCAGATTGGACTCATGGATTATTATATTCTCTCTGCTATTGTGTGTGGTGTGTGTGTGTTACAGGTCCGGACATGATCAATATGTCCGAACACTATCTTGGAGTTCGGAAGGAGGAACCCACCTTGCAATGCCGAAGATAGATCTATCCGTCGGATACCTTGTCATTGAAGCCAGGTTCAGGAGCTACTGAGGCAGTCCTGGACTAAGGGGTCCTAGGGCGTCCGGCTTGTTAACTATGGGCCGGACTGATGGGCTATGAAGATACAAAGACCGAAGACTGCACCCGTGTCCAGATGGGACTCTCCTTGGCATGGAGGGCAAGCTTGGCGACCAAACATGTAGATTCCTTTCTTTGTAACTGACATTGTGTAACCCTAGATCCTCTCGGTGTCTATATAAACCGGAGGACTTAGTCCGGCAGGAGGATATTCATTACCATAGCCATACAAGCTAGGCCTCTAGGGTTTAGCCATTACGATCTCGTGGTAGATAAACTCTTGTAATACTCATATTCATCAAGATCAATCAAGCATGACGTAGGGTATTACCTCCATAGAGAAGGCCCGAACCTGGGTAAAACATCGTGTCCCCTGTCTCCTGTTACCATCGACCTTCGCTGCACAGTTTGGGACCCGCTACCCGAGATCCGCTGGTTTTGACACCGACAACATGCCCGTGACTTTGAGTTCTTCCTCTGCTATCTGAAGCTTGTTGATAACCTTTGGGGAAATCAGATTCAACCCGGCCCCGCCGTCAACCAACATCTTTGTGAATTTGAGTTTGTGGATCATTGGTGAGACCGACAATGGCAAGCATTCTACCGTGGTGGTGCGGTCTAGATGGTCCTCTTCATCAAAGATGATGGGCGTGCATGACCACTTGAGTGGCTTCCGAGACTCTGCCACTGGCTCCACGACATTGACCTCACGTGCCCACCATTTAAGTTGGAAGTGAGAGGAGTGCAGAGATGCACCCCCATCAATGCACAGGGTGTTAGTGTCCTTCTGGAATTCCTACTCCCTGGTTTCCTCTTCATCCCCTCCATCACTCTCATCCTTTTAACCTTCCTTCTCTCTGCCCCTCGCGGGTCTTCCTTGGTTCCGAAGAGCCTTGCCAGACAATTTGCTTCACCGCCTGGGTCCTTCCCGCCAGCGCCATTCTGACCTTTTTCCTTATCGCGCTTCTCATATTCATCCCTCTGCTTCTTAACGAGCTTCTCAACCTGATGACATTCCTGGAGATCGTGGCCCTTGGTTCGATGAATCTTGCAATACGGACCATCACCTTTCCCAGCCTTCTCGACAGCCGCAACCTCATTGTAGTTAGTGCATGCAGCAACTTCCTTGCTAGGGGCTTTGGCCTTAGCCTTCTTGCCGGTACTAGGCATGCATGGTCCCTCAACGGTCAGCATTGCCATATCCTTGCGCTTCTTGTTGCGCTTCTTGTTCTTCTTCATCTGACTGGTGGACTCATCGTCATCTTCTGAGTAGGTGTCGGCGCCATCCTCTTATCTAGGGAGTTTCCTTCCCTCCTCCACCCGAGCACACTTCTCCACCAAGGTGTAAAGTTCCTTCATAGTCTTGGGCAACTGGGCGTTCATCTTGGAACATATTCGACGGTTGCGCATGTTGGATTGGAACGCAGCTATCACAGCTGCCGGGTAGATATCTGGAATATTTCCGTGCACTTGGCTGAACCTCCACATGTACTTTCGCAGAGTCTCTCCTTCCTTCTGTGGGAGAAGCTACAAATCACTGGGTTTCCCTGATTCTTGGTGGCCACCCATGAAGGCGCAAACGAACTCATGGCACATGTCAGCCCAGGTCGAGATGGAGTTCTCGGGTAGATGCATCAGCCAAGACCTCACGTTTGGCTTGAGCGCCAAAGGGAAGTAGTTTACAAAAACCTTCTCATCTCTTCCCCCAGCAGCTTGAACAGCGATGGTGTAGATGCCCAAGAACTCTGTCGGGTTCAGTCTCCGATCATACTTCTCTGGAATCTGTGGCTTGAACGTGCGAACGGACGGCCAATGGACTTTCCGCGGCTCACGGGTGAAGGCAGGGCATCCAGCCTCGAAAGGTAGATACCCGCCCCTACCGAGCGTAGGCTCGTCATCATTTGGGCCATCGCGCCCGCTGGACTGGTGATGGCCGTCGCGGCGTCGCTCAATGGTGATGTGTGCGCCCTCCAGCTACCTGTCCTCTGGGCTCGCCGTCGCCCTTGACGTGCCCGAGGATCGGATGAAGCCATCAAGACGTCATCAAGCTCTTGGTATAATGGCCGTCGCGCTGGTTGCCACGGTGGGGATTGCACCATGGGGGTGACCCCTTATGCACGACTAGCAGCGTGGGCTGCTGTCGTCATCTGGGGAGGCCGTGGCGGGCCAGCTTGTTGTGAGCCCCCAGCCTCGGCAAAGCCAATCAGACTCTGAAAGATGGCTCTCCACCAATCCATCTGATCAGCTGCCAGCAGAAATCTCAGCAGCAGTTGGGCCCATGTCGTGGCCTCCAAGGCGGTGCTTGGCATCGGTCATGATGATGTTGACCGCAGCATCGCCCGGCTCCTGACGGTGCCAGCGGTGCTGTGTCGCTCACGTCATTGGGAGCCAGTCGCTGGAATGGCGTGGTGACGAGATGACGGTGCACGCCGGCCAATGACTCTGTTCGGAGCATTGGTCGGGCCAGTTTGCATCGAGGGCGCTGCATGTCCTACGACCACGCCCACGACAGGGGAAACCGTAGGATTGCGATTCACCTTCGAGCAAATGTCACTGCCACGACTATGCCCGTCGGCCAGGCCAGGAGGGACAGAAGGAATAATCTCTCTACTCGTACCTCGCAGAGCGGGGTTTTCGGGATGTTGCTGGTGCCGCTCTTCTCTGGTGCCTCCTGCTCCTGCTTCGGCCGCGGGGGAGGTGGTGAACGCCGCCTACGCCGACCACATTCCCTGTAGCGCCCACATCCTCATGCGCCTCCACATTCCTGTGGCGTCGGCGGTCGTGTGTGGCGGGGCCTTCGAGGTGGATGGATGAGCTGTGACACCAGCCTTCTTCTTGGGCGCCATAGTCAGTGGAGCCGCTAATGATGAAAATGGCGATGAAGATGACATGTTGCTCATGCTCTTGGATTCGCGCAATTAATCCCCCTACCTGGCGTGCCAAAGATATCGTGGGAAACTACAACCACCTATGGGACCAAAAGCCCCTTTTGGTTCGAGGGATGGGCACGTTGCGCAAAGAGCAGAGAAGTGTAACACAGCACGACATAGATCACACGGACAGTTTTACCCAGGTTTGGGCCGCGGCGAGGTGTAAAACCCTACTCCTCTGTTGGTGGATTGATGGTGGAATGTGGTGGAGAAGCGCGACGCTCTTGCCCAGAAATGTTGCCTCGGGGCGAGAGGAGCTAGGTGCGTATGAGTGTGAGGGGGTGTGAATCCTTTCTACGGTTGCCATGGGCTTCCTTTTATAGATAAAGGGGTCACCATAGTGGCAAATCAGTCTTTACATACTGATTAGATAGCAAACAGTGCTACCATACCTAACTCTGCAGGCTGATGATACGTCTCCAACGTATCTATAATTATTCATTGTTCCATGCTATTATATTATCTGTTTTGGATGTTTTATATGCATTAATATGCTATTTTATATTATTTTTGGGACAAACCTATTAACCTAGAGCCCAGTGCCAGTTCCTGTTATTTCCCTGTTTTTGAGTTTCGCAAAAAGGAATACCAAATGTAGTCCAAACGGAATAAAACCTTCGCGATGATTTTTCTTGGACCAGAATACAACCATGAGACTTGTAGATGAAGTCGGAGGAGCCACGAGGTTGCCACAAGGACGGAGGGCACGACCCCACCATTATGGGCCCCTCGTGCACTCGCTGACCTAATTCTTTCACGTATATATACTCTTATATCCCCAAACCACCAAAGGCATCCACGAAAACACTTTTCCACCACCGCAACCTTCTGTACCCGTGAGATCCCATCTAGGGACCTTTTCCGACACCCTGCCGGAGGGGGATTCTATCATGGAGGGCTTCTACATCAACTCCATTGCCCTTCCGATGAAGCGTGAGCAGTTTACCTCAGGCCTACGGGTCCATAGCTAGTAGCTAGATGGCTTCTTCTCTCTCTTTGATACACAATACAATGTTCTCCTCGATGTTCTTGGAGATCTATTCGATGTAATACTTTTTTGCGGTGTGTTTGCCGAGTTCCAATCAATTGTCGATTTATGATCAGCTTATCTATGAATATTATATGAATCTCCTATGAATTATTTTATGCATGATTTGATACCTTTGTAATTCTCTTCGAGCTATCGGTTTTGTTTGGCCAATTAGATTGGTTTTTCTTGTAATGGGAGAAGTGATTAGCTTTGGGTTCAATCTTGAAGTGTCCTTCCCCGGTGATAGTAGGGGTAGCAAGGCACGTATTGTATTGTTTCCATCGAGGATAAAAACATGGGGTTTTCATCATATTGCTTGAGTTAATTCCTCTACATCATGTCATCTTGCCTAATGCGTTACTTCGTTCTTTATGAACTTAATACTCTAGATGCATGCTGGATAGCAGTCGATGTGTGGAGTAATAGTAGTAGATGCAGAATCATTTCGGTCTACTTGACACAGACATGATGCCTATATTCATGATCATTGCCTTAGATATCGTCATAACTTTGCACTTTTCTTTCAATTGCTCGGCAGTAATTTGTTCACCCACCATATTATTTTCTATCCTCAGAGAAGCCTCTAGTGAAACTTATGGCCCCCGGGTCTATTTTCCATCATATAAGTTTCTGATTTACTCTTTTTGAAATCTTTTACTTTCCGATCTGTAAACCAGAAATACGAAAAATATTTACTTTACCGTTTATGTATCTCTATCAGATCTCAATTTTGGAAGGGACCGTGAAGGGATTGACAACCCCTTTATCGTGTTGGGTGCAAGTTATTTGATTGTTTGTGCAGGTATTCGATGACTTGTGCATTATCTCCTACTGGATTAATACCTTGGTTCTCAAACTGAAGGAAATACTTATATCTACTTTGCTGCATCACCCATTCCTCTTCAAGGGAAAAAACAATGCAAGCTCCAGAAGTAGTAGCTGGTAAAGTGCATTAAACACGCCACTCAATGTCACATCACGGCTTGTCCAGCAGGCCCTGCCGGGCTGTTTTGCCAGCTTCGGGCCTGCTTGCTTGACACATCCCAGGACGGGTGTCGCTTGGAGGTATTTTGTGTAGGAAGTGGTTGCCATGTGGTAGGGAGCAGCCACTTATTCACTTTGCAGCCTGACACCACACTAATTGATGACTTGCGCCACTCGTGAGGTGGAGCGGTGGAGTGGTTTGCCTCCGCGAGGCCCGGGAAGCCTGCCAGGATGATCTGGATACTTGCTTCCGGGGGTAACCCCAACCTCGCCAGGCTCGCCTGCCCAGCAAGGGAGGTCCTTCCCGTAGTGGTATCTTGTCTCGCTGGCTAATCTTTGTCCTCTTGATCTGCACTTTGGTCCTTCAAAAGGAGTGATCTGTCGTGCTTTGATCTAATTTGGTCCTGTAATCTTGTACTTGCACCTATGCATAGTCTGGGCAACGGACTCAGGGTTTGTTGCACCGAAAATTATGAAAGGTGGCTTTGCCACAAATACAATGTCAGCTACATGATCATGCAAAGCAAGATGACAATGATGGAGCGTGTCAAAATAAAACGGAACGGTGGAAAGTTGCATGGCAATATATCTCGGAATGGCTATGGAAATGCAGTAATAGGTAGGTATGGTGGCTGTTTTGATAAGGTATATGGTGGGTGTACGGTACCGGCGAAGGTCGCACGGCACTAGAGGCTAGCAATGGTGGAAGGATGGGAGTGCATATAATCCATGGACTCAACATTTGTCATAAAGGACTCACATACTTAGTACAAAAATATATTAGTGATCAAAACAAAGTACTACACGCATGCTCCTAGGAGGATAGATTTGTAGGAAAAGACCATCGCTCATCCCCGACCGCCACTCATAAGGAATACAATCCAAAAATACCTCATGCTCCAACTTCGTTACACAACGGTTCACCATACGTGCATGCTATGGGAATCACAAACCTTAACACAAGTATTTCTCCAATTCAGAATTACTCACTAGCATGACTCTAACATCACCATCTCTATATCTCAAAACATTCATAAGGAATCAAACTTCTCATAGTATTCAACGCCCCTTCTCCACGGGCTCCAGCAGCTCGCTGAGGTCGGCGTTGGGGTTGCGAAGATGCAGGTGGCTGAACACGCACGTCAGAGCCAAAGAAGAAAGCGTGCGGGCTTCCCCCTCCACCATGGGGACGATTCCGGCGACGACACCATCGAGCGCCACAACAAGATAAGGAAGCAACTGAGCAGGGCCTTTGTCATCCATCGCCAGTGGCTTATCCAAGCCTTTCTCGTAGAGTGCCTTCAGCGCCTCGCGAGTTGTCTCCTCAATGGACTTGAAGGACGCGTGATCCTCAGCCAGAACCTTCGCCTTGGCCTCCAGCAGGGCCTTCTCCTTCACCATCTTCTTCTCCAGCTCTTCCAGGCAGCTGTGTTCCACGACTTGCTCCCTTGCCAATTGCTACAGCTCGGCGTCACGACTAGCGACGGTGTCTTCTCGGGCTTTCATCTTCTCCTCCTCCGCCCTGCGACCACGAGCCTCGGCCGCGCGCTTGTTGCGCATGGTCTCCAGCTCGGTCTCCATTGACCGACAGCGGTTCTTGGCAGCCTTGGCGTCCTTCAGCGCCACCTCACGGGCGGCCGCGGCTTGTTCAGCGGCCCGCTTGTCCTCCTCGACAGCTGCCATGGTCTGGCTCAACGCCGCCCTGATAGATGCGTGGGAGTGCAACCAACCAGAGATCAGTTCTAGGCGCCCCGCCACTAGTCGGCGGTCAGCGCCTTGGAGGTCGCCCCGAAGCCGATGCAGTGCGGAAAGGGCCTCCTCCAAGGTGTTAGGCGGAGCGGAAGGATCGTGGGCCAGTGACTCGACCAAAGGAGGTGGTTGCGCCATCGCCAAGACCTGCGAGCTGGGGATGATAGGAAGTGGAGCTGGGGGGGGTCCTGAACCTTGGCCACATCGATGGGTGAGCTGGGGATATGCGTCTCTGGAGCCAGCTTGGCCGAGGAGATCGCCTTCTCCTGAAGATTGTCCACTAGTCATCGCGAGGACGACCGAGCGGGACAAGTGTGGGTGCCTTGGCCGCCTTTCTATGCCCAAGGGGGTGCGGCCAGGCCAGACAGCCGGGATCGCGAGGATGAGGCTCCCCCCTCTCTGTTCTTCTTCGCCGACAACATCGGCCTGATATTGCAAAAGGGGAACATCAGGAAGCAGCAACGGAAGCAGGAGCAAGAGAAAAGTCAGGGCGAAATGCCTACTGGTCCACAGTGGCGTAATCCCATACCCTCTTCAGGACCACGGAGCCCAAGGGCCTCACGGTCAGGGGCGCCAGTGCGCGAGCCCCTAGAGCGGATGAAGAGGCAGCATCGGACGGTGCCAGGGTAGGAGCATCGCAAAGGGCGACCAGTGTCGGCCTGCTCTTCATCAAAACCACCGTCGATGACTTCTTCAAGGGGGTGACCTTGGACCTTGTAGTGACCCCTGCAGGGGGCAGGACCTCCCTCACCGGATGGTCACCGACGTCGTCATCGTCAGGCAGGGCGTGGAGGAAATTAGCCTTGCGCGGATGGGAGGTCTCCCCGGTCCCCTCCGGGGTAGCCTCCGAGTCTTGCTCCTCCTCCCTGTCAGAGCTACCGGAGGACTCCTCCACCAGAGTCATTGCTATCGAGGCATCAAAGGGCACTGGCGGCACGAGGCCACGCCCATCGAAGACAGGCATGGCGGCGGCAACCTTCGCTTCGTCGGGGCGGTGGTACAGAGGAACAAAGGTGTCAGGAGGGTACCCCTGGCCGTCCCCGACAGGGAGCGGAGAGTCGTGCCCAGCTCCTCCTTAGACAAGGCCTCCGGAAGCAGGCGGAGGTCGTCACCCCATCCCCAAACTTCCACAAGGGGCGTGAGCACGACTGGAGCGAAGCCACGCGCTGCGACAGGAATTCCTTCACAATCATGGCCCCCGTCAGCTTCGCCGCATTTGGGTCGTTGGGCTTCAGATCGGCGGTCATCTTCTCCAGCACATGCTCCGCCCGGGGGTCGGTGAGCCTCGTGCGGAACCACCCATCGTGCTGGGGGTGGGAGCACTTGGCGTCCATTAATACCCACTAGCTTCTGAAGCCCTCCGCCTTCGAGATCACATTGGTCTTGTTGGCCGCAATGAAGTTGGCACACCCCAAGCAATGGTCGTCCTTGATCCAAAGATAGAAGAAGTGGCATAGCAGCACTACGGACGGCAACACCCCGACGTATACCTCACAGTAGAAGGAAAAAATTGATAGAAGGAGGACAGAGTTGAGATGAAGATGGAGGGCGTGCAGCTTGTAGTGGGTGAGGACAGAGTAGAAGAAATCAGAGAAGGGGGAACCATCCCCGCTACAACGCTGCTCATGAAGAAAGGATAGAAGGTGCTTGTCGGTGTCAACGGCGGATCTCGGGTAGGGGGTCCCGAACTGTGCGTCTAAGGTGGATGGTAACAAGAGGCAGGGACACGATGTTTACCCAGGTTCGGGCCCTCTTGATGGAGGTAATACTCTATGTCCTGCTTGATTGTTCTTGATGATATGAGTATTACAAGAGTCGATCTACCACGAGATCAGAGAGGCTACACCCTGAAATCTACCCTATGGTATGATTGTTTGTTGTCCTATAGACTAAAACCCTCCAGTTTATATAGGCACCGGAGGGGGCTAGGGTTACACAAGGTCAGTTACAAAGGAGGAGATATACATATCCGTATTGCCTAGCTTGCCTTCCACGCCAAGTAGAGTCCCATCCGGACACGGGACGAAGTCTTCAATCCAGTATCTTCATAGTCCAACAGTCCGTCCAAAGGATATAGTCCGGCTGTGCGGAGACCCCCTAATCTAGGACTCCCTTAGTAGCCCATGAACCAGGCTTCAATGACGATGAGTCCAGCGCGCAGTATTGTCTTCGGCATTGCAAGGCGGGTTCCTCCTTCGAATACACCATGGAAGAGTTTGAATATGAGGATAGTGTCCGGCCCTGCAAAATAAGCTCCACATACCACCGTAGAGAGAATAAGACTTCCACAAATCTAATCTGCTGACACGTTTTGACAGCATGACATCACGCCATGGCCCGGTCATTATTTGGACCATTTTTCTTTAACCAGCCCCGGACATAATGCGAGGTGGTTTCCTCAACACGTCTTGTCAAAGCAGAGATCGTGTTCCCCTTATCACGGGATTCTCATCAATACAGACGTGGGTAACCCAATCGTGCCTGTTGGTATGACTCCTAGATCTTAGGTAAGTCTCAAACGGCCATGAAGAGGACGCCTGATATTTGCCCTCTTTATAAAGGGGACAAGGCTTTTTTTTCCCTCCCGCGTTCAATCGAATCCTTCTCCGCCTCGAGTTCTAACACCCAAAGCTCAGGTCAGGTGCTTCGGACCTTCAACTATGTCCGGATCCAACCTTCAAGGTCGGTGGATGCCTTCCTCCGTCACAGAGGAGGACGTCATCAAGTTGAGAGAGGCCAGATATCTGACCTCTGAAATTTCGCATAGGCTGCCTGCCCGAGGGCAGGTCGTCCCTACTCCCGAACCCAACGAGAGCGTTGTGTTCATCTCCCACTTCCTACGAGGACTAGGCCTCGCTCTGGATCCCTTTGTTAGGGGTCTTATGTTCTATTACGGGCTGGATTTTCATGATCTGGCCCCGGATTCCCTTCTTCACATCTCGTCATTTATTGTCGTATGTAAGGCCTTCCTCCGCATTACCCCTCACTTTGGCACGTGGCTCAAGACCTTCGATATGAAGCCGAAGATGATCGAGGGGCAGCACACAGCATGCGGAGGTGCTTTGATAAGCAAAATCGTTGACGCTCCATGGCCAGAGGGTTCCTTCCCAAAGGTGTCCGGATTGTGGAAGCGGGAGTGGTTCTACATCACAGCTCCCCGAAGTGCCAAGTGGGTAGCTGCCCCTACATTTTGCTCGGGTCCCCCCACCACAACTGATGTCATGGATCAGCTGGGGGCTGAGCTTGGGTGCAGCCAACGACATGCCAATGCTGCAGAGCCGTATCCGAGATCTCTTCGAGGTAGATTTCAGTCTAGTTATGGTAATGCAAGTTATGCTGGTTCGTCGAGTCCAAACCTTGCAAACGCCAGCCCCTCCGCATGTGGGAATTCAACCCGGAAGGATCGCATACTATTCAGCATTTCCTCGGCATGACGCACGAGGAGATGTACAAATCGTTCTTCGGACCCAAAATAGAGTGTCCGGACACCACCGAGGACGTAGGCCTAAGCTACAACCGCCCCGCTGCCCAAGTAAGTAATCTCGTGGCCGAACACACTGTCCTTTTATTTATCATGACATCATTCAAAAGAATCGCTCTTTGACTAGGACTAGATAACAAAGGTGAAGATGATCCGGTGTTCGCCCCCCCTTCCTGAGGGCTTGGACAATCCGGTGCTGGAAAAGATGCTTGAGCCAGCACCTTATCCGGTGCCCTCAAAGGAAGATGAAGGGGCAAAAAGGCGAAAGCGGGCCTCCTTCGCTATTTATTCCAACCGAGGGAATCCGCGCCGCCGCGATGGAGGATAACTCAGGGGAAGAATCTGACATTCTCTGTCCCCGGGGAAGGAAGAGGACTACCTCTGAAGATCCGGAAACTAAGGTTTCCAAACGGGAGAAGAAATCTCCAGGAGAGGGTTCTGCCTCGGAGGGTATTCTTGCCGCCCAATGTCCGCGTGGGGATCAGCCCTCTACCGAGCTGTAAGTAATCGAAAAGTACTTAATAGTGAAAACATCCTACCTTACTTCCGAAGAACATAACTGATGCTTATAAATTGTAGTCCGGATAGCAGCCCTTCTCAACAGAGCTCATCTTCGGGGGATCTTCTTCCAGAGATGATGGAGAGCGAAACGCCTCCCCCGGACACCCCGGCTCAAGAAGCGGGTGATCCTGAAGTGTCGTCGCGAAGGGTATCTCTAGATCCATTAGGGCCAGAGGATAACCCTTTGGCTGCCCGGAGTTCCCAGTATCCGGCTCCTAAGGAGAGCGACAGCAAGGGTCCGTACAGTGTGCGGTCGGACGTGCTGAAGGATCTTCTGGGGCAAGCTGCCGTCTCGGAAGCGCATCGTACGCTAATGGGTACGGTAATTTAAAGGATTTTATCCACTGAAAGCGGTTTGCATGAAGCCTTTATGAGTCTGCTGAAAGGCATCGAGGTACGTGAACTAGTATATGTTTTTAACAGTACCGCATACGTTAGGTATGCCCTATGCAGATAGTAGCCCCCGAGACTCTAGTAGTCGTCGAAAACGGCGGCAAACAAAGGATCATAGTCCCAGGTAACAACCAGACCGCGTTTATGTGCAGGTGGCTGAAGCTCCGGTGGCTAGCCGAACTAATGGGTTTGCCGAGCTAAAGCGGCAACTGGATGTGGCAGATGCCGACATCGTGCTTGTCAACAAGCGGCTTGACGAGGCACAGGGTGAGTGATTTTTCTGGCGGTCGTCGCATAATAAGAATAGCATGATGCCAGTATCTTTAATGTGTTGTGACTGCAGATGGAGCTGCCATCGTGGAGACCCTTCTGGCGGAGCTTGCCCGAGCCAAGGAGCAAGCAAGGAGTAGCAATGCGGCCGCTTTAAAGGCGGCCGAAGAATTAAGGATCGAACAGGCCGCGCATTGCGAGAGTAAGGAAAAAATAGCCAAGATGGCTGTAGAGTTAAAAGATGCCGCTGACCGTTACCAGCTTCTTGAGGAAGAGAACCGGGAAAAGGCGACGGACCTGGAGAAGGCCCGGGTGGCTGCCAAGGAAGCCCGCTCCAAAATTAGAGCGACGAAGGAGGAGCTGAACCAAGCTACAGATATCGTGTCTAGTAAGCCCTTCTTGTTGTAGACTAAGTTCGGAGACCGGCTATGGAGTTCTGCGGACGCGTACATGGATTTGGCTGCAAGTGATGCTGATGCGGCCGAGTATTTCAAGGATCAGAAAGGCCCCGAAGTGGAAAAATTGTTCTGGTCACAGTTTCATGCTCCAGTCCGTCCGCTGTTGTTGAATGAGCGATTGGCCGAGTGGGCCGAGCTCTATAGGTTGTCCGAACTTGCCATGAGGTCCGTTGTGGATCACCTGTGGCCGGGAGGGCCAAGGCCAAATAGCTACTTTAGCTTAGTGCAACAATTCCTTGGTGTTGTGCCACGCATCGATGCTGTAAAGAGATCGGCGTGCATAGAGGGTGCGCAGATGGCCTTTGCCCGTGTCAAGACATACTGGGCAGAGATGGAGGCCACCACTATTGCGACACAGGGTTCGGCCGTAGGCTGAGTGGCTGCCGAGCACTACTTTGAAGAAGTTCTTGAAGGCGCTCGTTTCGATAGAGGCTCAGTGCTCGAAGAATGTTATGTTCAAGTGACATGTATTACCATTGTAAAAACAATGTTTTATTGAATTGTCAAGGCTGTATTTATACTTTTGCCTAAAAGTACTATGGTGCCTCCTGTGCGGCCGTTTATGTATATATGTGTATAACCTGAAAGTTTGCAGTCGTCGGCTTCCGCCCCCACGCATATAATGCGGGGGTGTTCGCAAAAGATGCATATTCACACTTGATCCGATGTCTTGGTCCGTTAAGGAGGTGATAGCATAGCGAACTAGGCAATCGGACTATATTGCTTTAACACTTTCACTTAGCCATAGGAGTTTGACAGTGGGGCTACTATGTAGCACCTGGTACTTCTGCGCTCGTCTGAATACGGGGCTCGTACATACGTGATCGGGAAACAGCCCTTCATTAATGCGGAGGAATCCCGAAAATTCCGATGAGTCATCGAGTGGTTGACTAGTCTCTCGCTATACCACGACAGTCAGTTTTCGGCTCTCTCTACTGAGGTGCTCATCCGGATGAACCAGGGCACAATCGTAGTAGTTCTCCTAGTGCTTCCTTAGCCGATATAACGGAAGGTAAGGTACCAAAACGTGGGAGCCGGGCAAACCCAACATTTGACCAAAGACATGATTCGGAGCTGATGCATATAGGTCCAAACTCGCGACGCCGAACACTCCCTAAGGTGTTCGGTCTTTATAAAATATACCGGGCTAAACAATGCCCTTAATAAGAAACCCCATGTGTCCAGGTACTTGCAAAATCCTGGCGTGGCCACATGCCAATAACGCCAGCATCCTTCTCGGTTGTGTGGAGTATCCAGAGGATGTGAGCAACAAGAGATAGTAATAAAGGTTTACGCAGGGTCTTAATCTAAAAAGAAACCTTTGAGCGGGTCCATGCTGCACGTCTGCGCCTGTGTCTCCGTTGTGCCGTGTCCTGGACGTGTGCAACACGATTGTCATCTGCAAAAGGAAAGAACTTAGGTGAAGGTTCCCGTGCCAAAAAAGAGAAGAGTTGGTTATTATCAATGAACTATCGAAATTCAAGAGAAACCAGTTTGAGCCGGGCTGGCCCTGATTACACACGGGAAGCCCCGGGTGTCATTTTATGAGGGTTTGAAAACCAATCTCATGTATATATGATGGAACGCCGGATTCGTCTAACCGTGTCTGTGGTCTTGACGACCTGCCATTTTTCTGGTTGGTGAGGCCGTCTTAGTTTGCGGCTGCTAGAGCCGCCGCATCCTCTTCCGTACGTAAAAAATGTTTGGTATTTCCGCTAACCGTGATGATGCCACGTGGACCGGGTATCTTGAGCTTCAGAAAAGCATAATGCGGTACTACGTTAAAATGAGCGAAATCCGCCCTTCCAGTAGTGCTTGATAATCAATTCGGAATGGAGCGATGTGAAAAGTTAACATTTCACTAAGGAAGTTATCGGGAGAACCGAATACCACCTCTAGTGGTAGAGAGCCCGTACAGCGGGCCTCTTGGCCTAGTATTACTCCCTTGAAGGTAGTATTACTGTGGCTTATTTGTGTCGGGTCTATCCCCATTTTGCGGACTTTGTCCTGATATATCAGATTTAGGTCACTGACGCCGTCCATGAGGACCCTTGTGAAATGGTACCCATTTACTATTGGGTCTAGCACCAAGGCTGTCAGTCCTTCGCGCTGGATATTTGTAACGTGATCCCGATGATCAAAAGTGATCGGGCATGCCAACCAGTGGTTGAACCTAGGGGTGACGGGCTCTATGGCGCGTGTGCATCAGAGTGCATAATTGCTTCTCCCCTTTGTCTCATGGATTACGTTTACTATTTTAACCTCTGGTGGGAACTTTTTTCTGTCCTCCGGCGTTTTGCTGGCGAGGTTCATCCTCGTCTTTGCTTGGTGCCTCTTCCCCTTTGTATTCGGTGTTTAGCTTACCTGCCTGCTTGAAGACCCAACATTCTCTGTGGGTATGATTTGCAGGTTTGTCTTGGGTGCCGTGAATCTGACATAGTTTGTCAAGAATTTTGTTTAGGCCAGATTGTCCTTCTCTGCTGCCTTTGAAAGGCTTTTTCCGCTGACCTGGCTAGGAGCCCCTGAATCTGGCGTTTACCGCCGTGTTATCTGGGCTACCTTCTTTATTTCGATGCTTGTTTTTGTTGCGTCGTGGTTTACCATTGCCATCCCTGACTTCGGATGTGCTTGGGTCGCTGGTGCTGCTATGGGCCAACCAGCTGTCCTTGCCCGTACAAAAGCGTGTCATGAGGCTTGTTAGGGCTGCCATTGTTCTCGGTTTTTCTTGACCGAGGTATCTAGCAAGCCATTCGTCTCGGACGCTGTGTTTAAAAGCTGCTAATGCTTTGGCGTCCGGTCAGTCGATGATTTGGTTCTTCTTGGCGAGGAACCTGTTCCAACGATTTCGGGCGGACTCTCCGAACTGTTGGATTATATGACTTAAATCATCTACATCCGGAGGTCGGACATAAGTCCCTTGAAAATTGGCCCAGAAAGCATCCTCGAGCTCCTCCCAACTTTCAATTGATTTTTCGGGGAGGCTTTTCAGCCAGTGCCTAGCTGGCCCTTTAAGCTTGAGGGGCAAGTATTTAATGGCATGGAGATCGTCTCCACGAGCCATATGAATATGGAGGATGAAGTCCTCTATCCAGACTCCAGGGTCCGTGGTTCCGTCGTACGCCTCTATGTTCACCGGCTTGAATCCCTCTGGGAATTCATGATCCAGCACCTCATCAGTGAAACATAAGGGGTGTGCGGCACCCCTATATTGGGATCTACCATGGTGTTCGGACGATTGTAGTATTCGGCATTGGTTGTGTACCGTAGCGCGCTTCCTAGATCCATAGATAGATCTGGTCATGCCGGATTTTTGATGCAAGTTCTCACGTGAATCGTGTGTTGATTTATGCGTGACTTTGTTAGCCGCTCTATCGCTGTGATGCCCGGGTAATCAAGCTACAGTAACCTCTGCTAATGACGCCATGTCACCTCCGTTACTGTCGCTAATCTCGCGTTAGTTCAAAACGATTCGAATTCAAACTTGAATTTTTGGCAAGAAACAAAGTTTTCAAACTTTAAAACAAAAATGTTCGGACCGTGTCAAATATTGCATAGATAATTATGGTGAAGTAAACACATTTTTAGAAAATGCATAAATATTTTAAATTGAATAAAACAGAAAGGAAAATAAATAAAAAGAAACAAAACAAAACAAAACAAAAATAACAGACCCCCCCCCCCCCCCGCTGGGCCAAGTGGCCCAGCTGGCCTCCGCCGCCCGAACGGGCCGGCCCAACCGCCCCGCTACCTCCCCTCCATAACCCCCCCCCCCATCAGGGAGGAAACCCTAGCCCAAACACCCACACACCCCGAAAATATCTCACCCCTCCCCTCTCTCCCCCGATTGGATCGGGATCGAGAGGAGGAGGACCCCGACGCTGCGCCCCGTCGCCGTCAGGACCGCGTCGCCCGGAGCTTCCCCCCCCCCTCCCCCCGCCGCCGGACTGCTTCGCCCTTCCCCGCCGGACTGCCCCCTACGCACGTCATCCCCGTCGTCCCCCCCCCCCCGACATTCCCCGAGCTCACTGCTTTAGACCCTGCCACCCCCGGTGAGGCCACGGTCACGGTTCCCCTCTCCTCCTCCCCCCCACGCGCTCGCTCCGGTGCCGCGCTCGTCGCGCTCCGGCTCGCGCGGGCTCACCTTGCCCCGGTTTTCCCCCTCCCCTGCATGTTTTTCCCCGGCCACGACTGGTACGTGCTCGCCGCGCACTGGCCGTGCGCGCGCACGCACCCGCGCCCCGGCCACCGTCGTCGTTGGTCACTGCGCCCGGCCCCATGGCGCCCCTGTTCTCCCCGCTCCGCCCTGTGCGTCGTCTCCGGCCACCACACACGGCCTCGGCAAGCCCCGGCCCTCCTCCTGTCGTGCTGCCGCGGCTCCGCCGCCCCCAACCGCGCTGCTGGCCCGCGCCGCGGCCAACTCCTCTCCGTCGACGCCCCGGCTCCGGCCACTCCGGCCGCCGCGGCCGGCGACTCCCCTGGCCGGCGACCTACTGCGCTGGATCAGGGACTCGACCCGCTAACGGGCGCCCCGTAGCCCCCTGCACCCGCACGTCCATGCGCCCGCACCCGTTAAGGCCCCCCGGGACCATTGACATGGGGGCCCCACGCCCGCAGAGAACGTTTCTGTTAAAAAAAGAAATTTTAAAAAAATATATTGAAAAAAATAAATCAATAATAAATAATAAAAATAATTAATTGATAAATGAATTAACTAATTAACTAATTAACTTAATTAATTCTGATTAACTTAGCTAATTAAGATTAATTAATCTAATAACTAGTTAACCTAATTAACTACTGTTAATTAGCTAACAGAGTATGACAGTGGGGCCCACCCCCTATTAATACTAATTAGGTTAATTAAAATGTTTAATTAAAAATGTGTCACTGACCAGACCCACTGGTCAGGTTGACCAGTCAACCCTGTTGACTGCTGACGTCAGCATGACCTCATGCTGATGTCATAAATCCAGTTTCGAATTAAATAAAATAATTAATTAAATTCCAGAAATTAATAAAATCTTTAGAAAATCATATCTTTTAATCCGTAACTCGGATTAAATTATTTTCAGCATGAAAGTTGCTCAGAACGACGAGACGAATCCAGATACGCAGCCCATTCATCCGCCACGCGTCCCTAGCATAGTGAACCTGCAACATTTCACCTCGGTTCATCTGACCGAAAACACGAAACACTGGGGATATTTTCCCGGATGTTTCCCCCCTTCGCCGGTAACGTGTAGCACCGCGTTAGAACACGTCTAGCTCTGCCTGTTGTCCTGTTATGCTCTTGCTTGCTATGTATTTACTGTTTCTTCCCCCTCTTCTCTCCGGTAGACCCCGAGACCGACGTTGCTGCTGCCCAGTTCGACTACGGAGTTGACGACCCCTCTCTCTTGCTAGAGCAACCAGGCAAGCCCCCCCTTGATCACCAGATATCGCCTATTCTCCTCTATAATGCTTGCATTAGAGTAGTGTAGCATGTTACTGCTTACCGTTAATCCTATTCTGATGCATAGCCTGACATTGTTGCTACATCTGTTGATACCTTACCTGCAATCCTAAATACTTAGTATACGATGCTAGTATTTTCATCTGTGGCCCTACATTCTTGTCCGTCTGCTGTGCTATACTATCGGGCCGTGATCACTCGGGAGGTGATCACGGGTATATATGATACATGTGGTGACCAAAGACGGGTCGGCTGGTGGAGCACCCGCGAGTGAATCTTTGTGGCGGAGCGACAGGGCAGGTTGAGACCGCCTAGGAGAGAGGTGGGCCTGGCCCTGTTTGGCGTTCGCGGATATTTAACACGCTTAACGAGATCTTGGTATTTGATCTGAGTTGGCTACGAGCCTATACGCACTAACCATCTACGCGGGAGTAGTTATGGGTATCCCGACGTCGTGGTATCAGCCGAAGCACTTCAGACGTCAGCGACGGAGCGGCGCGCGCCGGATTGGACTGGAACGCCTGCTAGGCTAGGTCTGCTTCCGGCCGCCCTCGCAACATGCAGGTGTGCTATGGGCGATGGGCCCAGACCCCTGTGCGCTTAGGTTTAGACCGGCGTGCTGACCTCTCTGTTGTGCCTAGGTGGGGCTGCGACGTGTTGATCTTCCGCGGCCGGGCATGACCCAGGAAAGTGTGGCCGGCCAAATGGGATCAAGCGTGTTGGGTTATGTGGTGCACCCCTGCAGGGAAGTTAATCTATTCGAATAGTCGTGATCTTCGGTAACAGCACGACTTGGAGTTGTACCTTGACCTTATGACAACTAGAACCAGATACTTAATAAAACACACCCTTCCAAGTTCCACAGACAACCCGGTGATCGCTTTTCCACAGGGCGACGAGGGGAGGATCGCCGGGTAGGATTATGCTATGCGATGCTACTTGGAGATGCTACTTGGAGATGCTACTTGGAGATGCTACTTGGAGGACTTCAATCTACTCTCTTCTACATGCTGCAAGACGGAGGCTGCCAGAAGCGTAGTCTTCGACAGGATTAGCTATCCCCCTTTTTATTCTGGCATTCTGCAGTTCAGTCCACCGATATGGCCCTTTACACATATACCCATGCATATGTAGTGTAGCTCCTTGCTTGCGAGTACATTGGATGAGTACTCACGGTTGCTTTTCTCCCTCTTTTCCCCTTTCCCTTCTACCTGGGTGTCACAACCAGATGCTGGAGCCCTGGAGCCAGACGCCACCGTCGACGATGATTCCTACTACACTGGAGGTGCCTACTGCTTCGTGCAGGCTGCTGACGACGACCATGAGTAGTTTAGGAGGATCCCAGGCAGGAGGCCTGCGCCTCTTTCGATCTGTATCCCAGTTTGTGCTAGCCTTCTTAAGGCAAACTTGTTTAACTTATGTCTGTACTCAGATATTGTTGCTTCCGCTGACTCGTCTATGATCGAGCACTTGTATTCGAGCCCTCGAGGCCCCTGGCTTGTATTATGTTGCTTGTATGACTTATTTTATTTGTAGAGTTGTGTTGTGATATCTTCCCGTGAGTCCCTGATCTTGATCGTACACGTTTGCGTGTATGATTGGTGTACGATTAAGTGGGGGCGTCACAATCGCGTTCACAGGGTGGTGGATCCGGCAGGTTGGCCGTATCGCCTTTCGGCTGTATGGGCTGTAAGGCCTCATCATCGAATTCCGGTAATAGTTTGCGCTTTGGATAGCTATTTTGATGGTAACTTCCACCATACTTTGTTACTTTGTTCCACTTGCTGTTGAGCGTATCTTGTGCGACCTCGAGCCTTTGCTTCTGTTTCTTCAGGCTCCTCGATGTGGCAATAAGCCTTCTGCGGAGGTTTTCTTGCTCCAAGTGCGTTTCCGGGATGATGTGTGCATCTTCGTCCGGACTGTTTTCTTCCCTAGACGGGGATTGATGAGGCTTATATTTGGCGTCATCATGTTGGGTCGACCGATCTGTACTATGTGTGGAGTTTGCATCTTGATCGTGTTCTGCCACCGGGGTGGTGCAGTTGTCGTTTCTTCCAGAGTCACGTGGACTATTATTATCGTTGTTGTGGCTATGGCGGGACATAGAGCGGTGACGTTGACGTTGGCGCTTGGGTTGCTTGGAGGGTGCATCCTCCGCTGTCTCTTCGCCATTGCCTTCTCTGGGTGCATCCACCATGTATACGTCATGTGATGAAGTAGCGGTCCAGTGTCCTGTGGGCGGTGGTTCTGGTTTGTCTCCTGCATCATCGTCCATACCGTTGATGTCTTCGGAGTCGAATTCGAGCATGTCGGTTAATCATCGATAGTGGCTACTAAGTGGGTGGTGGATGGGCAGCGAATTTTTGTGTCGTCCGCATCCCATTCTAGCCGGACATAGTTCGGCCAAGGTTGTCCTGACAGGGAGAGAAACCTTAATGAATTTAGCACATATCCGAAATGTGAGTGCTGAAAGATATCTGCGGAGGTGAACTCCATTGTCGGTGCCCCGTCGGATTCGACAGGCATGGATGTAGGCGGCTCGGAGTCCGTGGCCTGGGATAAATCCAGTGGTTCAGTGACACGGCTCTAATAAGGGGTGAAGTCAGTATCTGGTTCTATCGCCACTGAGAGTGTGGCCTCCATGGCGGGGTCCATCCCTTCGCTTTCGGATGGCGCGATTTGTTCCGGGTAAAAGGTCGGAGTAGCTGCGGATGCGATCTCCTGAACACTATCCGACGGCAGAGTTACGTCTTGCTCGTCGCGACTGTGCGGCGCGTCCGACATGGGCTTGAATCCATCAAGATCAAGTCTGCGTGGATGTCGGCCGTGTAGTTCAAGTTTCCAAATCTGACCTGATGGCCAGGGGCGTAGCTTTTGATCTTCTCTAGATGGCCAAGCGAATTGGGCCCCACTGCGAAGCCACCGAATACGAAGATCTGTTCAGGGAGGAAAGCCTCACCCTGGACCGTATCTCTAGCGATGATCGAATGAGACATCAAGCCTTATGATGACGACACAGAGGAACTCTCAATGAAAGCACCAATGTCGGTGTCAAAACCGGCGGATCTCGGGTAGGGGGTCCCGAACTGTGCGTCTAAGGCGGATGGTAACAGGAGGGAGGGGACACGATGTTTACCCATGTTCGGGCCATCTTGATGGAGGTAATACCCTACGTCCTGCTTGATTGTTCTTGATGATATGAGTATTACAAGAGTCGATCTACCACGAGATCAGAGAGGCTAAACCCTAAAATCTAGCCTATTGTATGATTGTATGTTGTCCTACGGACTAAAACCCTCCGGTTTATATAGGCACCGGAGGGGGCTAGGGTTACACAAGGTCGGTTACAAAGGAGGAGATATACATATCTGTATTTCCTAGCTTGCCTTCCACGCCAAGTACAGTCCCATCCGGACACGGGACGAAGTCTTCAATCTCATATCTTCGTAGTCCAACAGTCCGGCCAAAGGATATAGTCCGGCTGTCCGGAGACCCCCTAATCCAGAACTCCCCCAGTGCTGTCGGAGGCCTCCAGCTCGGCGGAGCCAATCCGAAGCGTGGTCTTCCTCTTCTTATCGCCGTCCTCCGCCGCCATCAGGAATGTGGCGGCGAGTTTCTTCTCCGAGACGCTGGGCGTGCTCAGGGCCGGCTCATACCAGGAGGGCGGAAGGGTGGCCGTTGCTTTGCTGGGTGCCATCGGTGGCGGGCTTGGAGGAGGATTGGCGTAGATCTGGAGACTTGGGTGCGAGGAGCAAGAAAGGGTATCTGGAGTGAGACAAAGTTAAGCAATGAAGACACTGCGGCGCGCGTCAGCATTTTTGGTAGGCGGGCAGTTGCCGAGGGAGCATGGGGAAGAAGAGACGCCCATGAGCCGTCAATCGCTACGCGTCAATCAATGCCATAGGCTGTTAGGGCCCGCGGCGCTCCGCACTTTCCCCTTGGCTTCGCCACGAAGCCAAGCACGAGCTCGCCTTGGGCCCGGGGCTACTGTAGGCATCCTGGGAACAGGTGTACCCAAACTTGCCTGCCTGCGGCCCAGGGCGTGGCTCCACCACCGGCCTGATATGTCCCATCTTCATCAACCAACACTCAGGACTCTCGCGAGGCGGACGACACAAGACCTCCTCAGGGGCAGCCTCACTAGGCTGGCTCACGAGGTTTGGAGAGATCAAGGCAAGGTGCACCTCGTGAGGTTTCCGTGATGTGAGCCACGACGACCAAGGCCAGGCTGGTGCCAGCAGGTGCAGAATGCCAGTTTCCTCTTTGGTGCTAGAGGCAGGCACATGCGAGGAGTCTCGAGGCGTCAGGCAAAGGTTTCCATATCAGTGCAACAAGACCAACACCAGCAGGATGGCAAGACGGAGGTCATCACGGAGCCCACGACGGTGTCACTGCCAAAGCCTTTAGGAGGCGAAGACCACCTTTTGTCAGGATAACTTGTACTCATTGTCCCCCTTCAAACTGCCCGTTGTGAGGTCCCTTCTCGTCTAATATTTGGGAAGCATCCCGGGCCTCTATAAATAGGGCTAGCCACCACCATAGTCAAGGGGAGGCTCATCTGGAGATGGTTCATTCAGATCATCCCCAACCACACAAGCTCATCGAGCTCAAGAACAACTCTCCTCAGGAGGTTGTTCTTCCCTTGTACTTGGTCATCCCCAGCCTACAAGGCAATCCACCACACCACACTGGAGTAGGGTATGACATTGCAATGGTGGCCCGAACCAGTATAAACTCTTGTGTCCTTTGTTCCTTGGGTTCGGTGAGCTAGGCCTTGAGATTGTTGCGAGGGCGTGAGCTAAGGGGGGAGAGATCATTGTGTGCACCCTAGTGTTTGAACCTCAAGGGTTTGCCGGAACCCGTAATCCGGCAATAATCAACATGTAATGATTGATTTTCCACTTTGGTGACCCCTTGATATATAAAAGGAGGCCCATGGCAACCGTAGAAAGAATTCGGACCCCCACACATTCATACGCGCGTAGCCACTCTCGCCCCGAGGCAACCTTGCCGGGCAAGAGCGCCGTATTCTCCACCATTCTCCACCATCAATCCACCAAAGTAGGAGTCGGGTTTTATGCCTCACGGCTGCCCGAACCAGGGTAAAACTGCCCGCTTGATCTCTGCCATGCTGTGTTGTGCTTCTCCGCTCTTTGTGCAATGTGGCCATCCCCCCGCCGAACCAACAGGAGCTCATGGCCCCATAGGTGGTCGTGGTTTCCCACGACATCTTTGGCCCGCCAGTGTAACACCCACAGTGCGGCTATATCTCCCACGTGTCGGGGCACAACTTAGAGGCATAGCCGCATGGTAGTTTTGTCGCAAGTGGGGTAATATTCACACAATCCCATGTATTGAATAAGAAAGGGATAAAGAGTTGGCTTACAATCGCCACTTCACAAAATACATATATAACTCATACATCATCCAAATACACTCAGACCGACTACGGTCAGAAATAAAAGAAGACACCCCAAATGCTAGATCCCCGATTGTCCCAACTGGGCTCCACTACTGATCAACCGGAAAAGACACATAACAACGATGAAAATCATCAACGAGCTCCCACTTAAGCTCAGTTGCGTCACCTGCACTGGTATCATCTGCACCTGCAACTGTTTGGAAGTATCTGTGAGTCACGAGGACTCAGCAATCTCACACCCGTGAGATCAAGACTATTTAAGCTTATGGGTAGGAGAAGGTAGTGAGGTGGAGCTGCAGCAAGCACTAAGCATATATGGTGCCTAACATACGCAAATAAGAGCGAGAAGAGAAGAAACGCAATGGTCGAGAAGCTAAAAGTGATCAAGAAGTGATCCTAAAACTACTTACGTTCAAGCATAACACAAAGACAGTGTTCACTTCCCGGACTATGCCGAAAAGAGACCATCACGGCCACACACGCAGTTGATGCATTTTAATTACGTTAAGTGTCAACTTATCTACAAATGGATATTAACAAATTCCCATCTGCCACATAACCGCAGGCACAGCTCTCAAAAGTTTAAACACTGCAAGGGTGTCCCAACTTAGCCCATCACAGGCTCTCATGGTCATCGAAGGATATTCCTTGTCCCGGGTAGACCCGATCTGTCTCGGATCCCGGTTACAAGACATTTCGATAATGGTAAAACAAGACCAACAAAGCCGCCCGATGTGCCGACAAATACCGATAGGATTCACACGTATCTCGTTCTCAGGGCACACCAGATGGGCAAGACCTCGGGCTGGCATAGACCCTGGTTGCCCAGGGGGCGCCGGACATCGCCCAAGTTGGACCGACACTCAGAGGAGCACTGGCCCGGGGGTTTAAAATAAAGATGACCCTTGAGTCTGCAGAACCCAAGGCAAAAAGGCTTAGGTGGCAAATGTTAAAACCATGGTTGGGCCTTGCTGCAGGAGTTGTCTTCAAAGCGAACTGTCAGGGGGTTCCCATAACACCCAACCGCGTAATGAATGCAAAAATCAAGGAACATAACACCGGTATGATGGAAACAATGGCGGCAAGAGTGGAACAAAACACCAGGCTTAAGGTCGAGCCTTCCACCCTTTACCAAGTATATAGATGCATTAACTAAAATACTACAAATTAAGTGGAGCTTACTGCATATTGACAAAACACCACATTCATTTATTTAGTTCTCTCTCGGTTATGTAACCAACAATATTAAATGTTATTAAACATGGCAAGAGGTGAAACATGAGTAAAATACACAGTTAGGCATTTTAAATGAGGCCAAAAAGAACAAACAACAATTCCGAAAATCTCCATATGCATTTAGCAATTTAATGCAACAATTATTTTAAACATTTTCAATGTTATTATCATGATGCGGATGACATATGCAAGTTATATGCAATTTTTATGAAGATGTTGGCAAGTTATAAGATGTGAGCATTTTGGTCACCACGATGGAAAGAAAGAGGTGCCACGACAATGACAACGAAAATGATACACGGCAACATTCCGATGATCCGACAACTCATTGAGATGTCGGTGCAAAAGAAAAAGCCGCGGGAGCATGTCATGCAAGGATGGTGGGGTGATCCAGGATATCGGGTTCCCACGGGTCGACGATGGTGCCAAGCGAGGAAAACAACTAACGTTCGCGGGAGGATACAACATCCAAACATGCATCTCATACAACACATGCATTCGTCTCGGGGTTATACCTTCGAAACGTGCAAACGGGACGGTTCTGGTTCGGTGCAAAGTAGAGGAAGTAGACGTTCTCGGGACGTTCGTAGTGGAAGTAGTCGTTCTCGTTTCGTAGTTGTACACACTCCGTAGGTGTTCGGAGTCACAACGTGAAACTTAACATCCACGGGGTCTTCGAGGGTCGGCGGTAGTGGTACTCGGTTGTTTCGAAGAGGTACTTGGGGTCTTCGAACTTTCCGATCTCGTCGACTCGAAGGGGTACTTGGCATTTCTGCTACCTAGGTCGTCGACGACATAGTTGTTCTATGCATCGGGCATCAAAGTACTTGTCGTTTTTAGCGATTCCGAAGATGACAGTAGACAAACATGACGCGTCGTCGTTGTACTTGGCAAAAACCTCAAAGAAGATGCCTGATGGTCCTGGTTATAGTTCTTGGCGCCTCTCTTGCTGACCCAAAACAAAGGGAGAACAAAAGGGCCTCTGGCCGGAAGCAGACAAGGCAAGGCGGCGCGCGAGCAGCGATGGAAATGGGCACGGGGCTCATGGTGAAAACATCGACGAACAGAGACGCAACGACGTCCATAGTGAGCGGCACAACATGTCGTTGAGCAGACTAGGTGAGAGTGCAGGTGGCTAAAGATGACAACGCGACGGTCGGACGGTGGGGTCGCCGGAGGGCGCAGAAGGGAGCTGCTGCCGTTCGTCCCGACGCTTGATGGGAGGACGCATGCGGGACTTGGCGGCGGGGCCTCCGTAGCAGGGAGCCGTGGCCATGGCGGGGCTTGAGCTCCTGGTGACGGGGCTGACATGGACTAGAGCGAGGACGCGGCGGAGAAGTGCTGGGCCTCGGCTGCTCGTGGAGGACGGCGCGGCTCGCCGGTGATGAGGAGAAGCAGGGGTGCCGGACCACAGCAGCGGCTGCCAGAGGCTGGGAGCATAGCGGTGGCGGCCATGGCACCTGGCGAAGGAGGCCGAGGCGCGCAGAAGGCTTCAGAGGGGCGAGAGGAGGCCACGGCAGGAGGTTGTGGAGGGATCTGGCGACGAGATGAGGGCCTCCTAATGGCGCTGAGGAGGAGATCGGGAGCGAGGGGAAGAAGAGCGATGGCTCCGAGGGAGAGATGGGGATCGGGCTTAAGGGGTGCAGCGTGTGTGGGTGCTGGCGGCGGTGTGGGAGGATGCGAGGGAGAGGGTGAGAGTTAGGGTTTGGCGTAGGGTTATAATAGGAGGGGGTCGGCTCGGCCTTGACCTTGGGCCGGCGCTGGTGGTTGGGAGGCCCAGGAGGCCGGCGGCGCAAGCTCTCTCTCCCTCCCTTTTATTCTTTAGCAGAAAAGAATTAGCGGGAAGAAAAAAGAAAGAGAATGCTAGGGAAAAAATAAGTTGAGCACGAGGTTTATTTTCTTGGACTCACAAAAATAATGTGTTGATCCAAGAAATTAGGAATGGCCATCATTGAAATATTAAATTCTAATTCCTTTGAACTTAATTCAAAAGGTTTGAACTAGGACTTGGTAAAAGGAAGGTCCAAAAAATGTTGAGATTTTTTATGGAGATCCGGAAAAGATGATAGAATTTATGGCAAGGTTGAAGACCAAGATGTAACACCCCGAGACCAGAGCTTCAGATGCCTTCCTTGGTTTTCAGAGTTTCGTCGGGTGATATGTTTTGTCTGTTGCATTCATCTTTGCACCATGTTCATTGCATCATGTCATCATGTCATCATGCCATTTTTTTAACTCAACTAAATAAATGGCATGGATATTTGATCCATTTAAATCAAGGGAATTAACATGGTGAGTTCTCTTTATAACATACACTCCCGATATTTAGGGAGCTATTATAAAATATTCCATTAGTTTGGAATTAACCGCAAACACACTTGCAATTTAAACTCTCAAGCATTTTCTGCTTCGAGTTTGCTCCTCAAACTTCGCCATAAATGCTATCAACTTTTTCCTGAGCTCCACCGAAAATCTTAACATTTTTGGATCTTCGTTTAACCAAGTCCTAGTTCAAACCCATTTGAATTAAATTCAAATGAGTTTGAATTCTTATCGTTCGATCTTGCCACTTCTAATTTTCTCGGACCAAGCATATTTTTGTGAGTCCAAAAAAATTAACTGCATGTCCAAATTCTTCATCAAACCTTCTCTTCTTTCCTTTTCCTTTCTTCTAGTTCTCTGCTTTTTTTAAAAGCGGAGTGAGGAAGAGAGATCTTAGCCAGCAGGCCTCTCTAGGCCAATCCATCCCCACCGGCCTGTTGGACCTCCTCCCAGTCGGGCCTCCCGCGCCGGCCCACCTAACCCTCCTAACCCTAGCCGCTCAACACCTCCACCCCTCTCATTCCCATCCGCCACCACCCACACTCGCATGCATCGAGCCAGGGAGAGCCCTGCTCGATCCCCTCCTCCCTCGACACGCCATCAGAGAGGGAGAGCAGCGCTACTCTTCCCCGATCCCCATCTCTCCCTATCGACCAAGCTCGTCGCCGCCATCGCGATCGTCGCGGTCCGGCGCCCGCACCTCCTTGCCGCATCCACCGCCACCTAACCTTGCTTGGCCTCCTCCTCTCTGCTCCTCTGCGGGTGTCGTCCAGAGCTCGATGCCCCGCCGCATCGCCAGGGACGCCGAGGCGCCACCTTGTAACCCTCCTGGCGTCGTGTTCTCTAGCACCACCACCAGGCTACCCTCTCCTTCCCCTTGCGCAGGAGCTTGCAGCCACCACCATGGCGCGTCTTGCTGCTCCCCCAGCGCCCAATCCTCCCCCTCTGGTCCCTTAGTCATGGCACTCCGTCGCCCCTTGTCTCGTCCGCCTCCGTCGACCGACGACCTCCGCCACCAGCCGTGCTGGCGAGCAGGCCGCTGTCGTCCGCCTTGTCGTGTTCCCCTCCACCTCCAGCCGCCAACCTCCATCGTCTCCATGGTCAAGTTGATGACAGGGCCGACCCCAAGGTCTCCTCTACCATCGTCATCAACCGCAGTTGCATGTCCGGCAGACCCGTGCCTACCATGGCCCTGCTCCCTGTCTGACGGCCTTCCATGGCTGCAACCACCTTTGCGGCCAAGACCATCGAACCACGACTTTGCCTCTTACTCGGCAAGTACCGCACCAAATGCCAAGTAACAAGACGTCGAGGACCCGCCAAGGTCATCTACATGTGTGTACGACTACATATCCGGGATGTGTCTAGTACCTCTACGGGAGACCCGGACGTCTACGAACTGTGTAACACGACCATTGCCAAAGAAAGTAAAGTAAACGACTACTTCCATGACGATATGAGTACAACTACCGTCGACGTGAATTTTGCCAAGTACCCATACCGTTCACCACGTGGACGTCAAGTTCCTCGCCGTAACCCCGAACATCTATGGAATGTGTAGAACTACGAAAATGTGTACCACTACCATCGCCGAGATTGCGAGAACCTCTACCGGCCACCTCGAAGCGTGTACGATGACCGTTGTTAAAGACCTGTACCTCTACCGCTTCCCGAACATGAATGACTACCTCCACTACGAACGTCCCGAGAACGTCTACTTCCTCTACTTTGCAACGAACCCGAACCGCTCCGAGAATGCACCTTCGAAGGTATAACCGCCAAGACGATGACCCATGGAATGAATGCATGTGTCTTGTACGAGATGCATGTTTAGATGTTGTATTCGCCCGTGAACGTTAGTTGTTCCTCCTCATTGCCATGCCGTTCACCCGTGGGAACCTGGTAACTGGGATCACCCCACCATCTTTTGCCCACTCCCGCCACACTTCCTTTGCACCGGTATCTCCATGAGCTACCGGAACCGATATGTTGTCGTGGCATCATTTTCGGATTCGTTGCCGTGGCACCCCTTTCGTTGCCGCCACGATGACAAATGCTTCATAAAATGCTCTTATCAACATTTTCATAAATATTGCATAAGACTTGCATATGCCATCTGTATCATGATAACAACATTTAAAATGTTTAAAATTGTTGTTGCTTTAAATTGCTAAATGCCCATGATGGTTTACCGAATCGTTGTTTGTTATGCTGTCAGGACCCCGATTCCAAGTCACACCGATCTAGCCTGTAACACCTCATATCACTTTGCGGCCTCACGCACGGTATTCCCATGGGTGTCGCCTTACCATGGCCCGGGACCGTTTGCGCCTTTTGGCTCACGTATATGGTAGTGTCGCTAGCATCCATATGACAGAGAACCCGGGCCGACATGGCTAGTCGTGAACCCAAAGCGGCACTAACCTATGGGGACAGGCATACATGAATCACATCGAGCATGTCGGTCAGCAGCGTGTGAATCCGGGCTGTAGCACTGGGCTAATAGGACTCTGGGAACCTGGGCTGTAGCAGGCTAGGAAGGACTCCGGATGTCACCGCGTGACATTTCCCCGAAGGGACAGACACAAGAATGAAGTGAAACACATGCCGGCCAGTCAAGTGTCCTAAGTAGTAGTGCTGGGCTAGCAGGACTCCGATGAACCGGGCTGTAGCGGACTACTATGGCTCATGGAAGCACTAGACTACATTTCCCCATAAGAGAGGCTGCCAAGGATAAACAACTAGATTGTCAGATCCCACACATACCAAGCATTTCAATCATACACACAATATGCTTGATATGTGTAAATACAACATGGCATCACAACAAAACTCTACAACTCAAAGTACTTTATTTAAAGGCTCCAGAGAGCCACACATAACATGTTCATATAGGTAGGGGTCACATGACCTGACACTCAAGTCATACAAGCATACAAGCACATGCGGAAGTAGACTAGTCTGAGTACAGACACTAGAAAGAAAGAAGGCTTGACAAAGCATGTCTATCTACATAGGGCCCTCCATGGCCAGAATCACCATCTGGGTGGCAAGTCACTCATCGACGTCGAGGTCTACGTAAAACCCATCGGAGGGGGCGGTGTTGTCGTCTAAAAACAGTAAATAAAGCAACATGAGTACAAAGGTACTCAGCAAGTATTAGAACAGATCCTACTATACATGCTCATTCTCAAGAAGGTGGTGGAGTTATTGCAGCAAGCCAGCTTTGACTCTTGGCTAAGCTATCCTATGAGACACCACTTGTAAAATAGTTTCGCACACGAGTCCACTAATCACCAACACAATACTCCACCATGGATCCTACCTCATCATCCTATGAGAGGGTCATCTGCGGTACTCACACTTATCTTGAGTCTTTTAGTAGTAACCATTAACTTGTCTATGAAATGTATAGGCAACCAAGTAGTCCTTCACCGCGGATGCGGCTATTCGAATAGATGATGTTAACCCTGCAGGGGTGTACTTCTTCATACACGCTCTCACCACTTACCGTCGTTTACACGACATGTACTCGGCAACCTTCAAGCGGAAGCCCAACGAGGTTTACCGACATGTACTCAAGTCTCTAGTCCAGGTTTATCGCCTATCCAGGTTCCATCCGCAGGTAGTTCGGCCGAGGTTTCCACATACGGCCCCGAACGATGTGAACAGGGTTCCCGAGACACCAAACGGGTGACTTGGTACACCGTGCCACGGTGTATCTACCGCATCATAGCCCACCCCTAGGGTCAGCGCTACGCACGACCGCCAACACATAACCTACAAACACCAGAAACTAGTTGCAACTCCTGGACAGAGTACTAGGGTGGTTAAGAAGCCGAGAGGGTCAATTAAGGATCCCAATGTGTGGTAGTAACTAATTCTTAAATCACATGTACAGATCTCAGTTCTTAAGGACGGCCTCAATGAAACAACCCACCATGTACTCCTACATGGCCTCTCATCGATACCTTTACCAAAACATGTTCAACACATCCCTCACATTACCGACGTAATCATTTCACTCTAGCCCATCACCCAGATGAACCAGACCTGACACAACTCTAAGCATAGCAGGCATAGCAAGGTAGGAAACACATACATGGCACAATCAACTCCTACACATGCTAGTGGGTTTCATCTAGTTACTGTGGCAATGACAGGTCATGCAGAGGATAAGGGTTCAACTACCGCAGCACAAAGTAGTTTGAAACGTTGTTGTCTTAATGCAGTAAATGAGAGCAGGAGCGAGAACATGGGATTGTATCGATATGATCAAGGGCTGCTTGCCTGATGGAGTAGTAGTAGGGTACTGCCCTTCAGTTGGATACTCGAGAATATCCTTAGAGGCAGAACCTACCAAGAAAGACATCACAAAACACAATCATCACATGGCAATATGCAATAATATGATGCATGCTCTGGCATGGCAATATGAGGTGTCCTGGCTAATGCATTATGCAACAAGTTGGTTTGAGTCCATTTGAATCAAAGGTTCAAATGGAAGCTTATGTTATTAAGTCATATAAGTGCATTTGCTTGTTTCACCTAAACAGCAAAGTTAAAGTGTTTGTCATGCATGAAACCATTACAGATGGAAAGATTGAATTTTTCTGATCAAATTTCATATATAAATCTTTGCATTTGGAGTTACAGATTAAAAGTTATGAATTTTTGAAGTTTGTAGTATTTTTTGGAATTTCCTGTATAAGAATAATTCCAGTAATTGAATTAATGCGTCAGGGTGACGTCAGTGGTCAACGGAGCCGGTCCAGGTCAAACCTGACTAGTGGGACCCGCATGTGAGTAGTTAATTAACTAACTACATTTAGTTAGTGCTAATCTAAGTTAATTAGCAGAGCGGTCCCACTTGTCATAGACTCAGAGGGAGTCAACTTGGGCCCACACGGAGTCAACCAGGGACAAACGGGGTCAAACTCGCCGGAGTTTAGCCGCCGGCGAGGCCAGACGCGGCGAGGCAGTGCGGGTTTCGTGCTCCGGAGACCAAATGGACGGCGGAGGGCATCTACGCGTAGCTGCGAGCAAGTCGCGCCGTTTGGTGGCAGTGGTGGAGCTCAGGGTGGCCGGAAACGTCGCCGGCGACGAGCTGTGCGGCTGCCGTCGGGTGAGGTCGAACCCGAGGCTACGGGGCACGGCGAGGCGCGTGGAGTGGTGCTACGGGTTCCTACGAGTGTAGTGAGTGTGTTAGACGCGGTGGTGTGGCCGGTGGATGGCCGAAGTCACGTCGGCGACGAGCTCGGCGGCGGTGGGTGCGGCTAAGCTTGGTGCAGTGCATACGGTGCACGAGAGAGGTAACGTAGAGGGGGAAGACGGAGCAGGGCTCAGGGCGATAGCAGCAAGCGTCGAAGCGGGCTCGGGGAAGGCCGGAGCTGAGCGGGGTGACGATGGCGATCTCGGCGGCCGGAGTTGGGGAAGACGGGGTCAGGGGCGATTCCAGAGCGAGCGAGCGCTCGGGGCTCGGCCTACTCGACGTGGACGACGATTGCGGAGCAAACGGACACGGCAGCGCGGCACGGGGACGATGGCGGACGTGGGTTTCACGGTGGCACGGGCGCGGCAGCGTCGTCCGTGGTGCGGGAGAGCGAGGGAGAGGAGATGGGGAGGAAGGGGTTTGTCTGCGAGCTCAGGGGAGGAGTGGGTGACCGACCCAGGGCAGCAGAACGGTGATGGGAGGAAGCAGGGCGGCGGACAGCTGCGTGGCGCGCGCTGGTGTCTGCGTCGAGCACCTGCCTGCCTGCCTGGCCGAGTCAAGCAGCTCGCTGGAGCGCTTGCTGGGCTGGGCCGGCTAGGTGGGCCTGCTAGGTGAGCGCCAGGTAAGTCCTCTGCTCTCAGCTTTTGTTTTTCTTTTTTATTTGTTCCTGTTCTGTGTTTTGAAATAGTAAAAAATACTATTCCATTTAGGAAAAACCTGAAAATATTCAGAGGCACATTTGAAATTATTCTCAACAGCCTAAAAATACCTTCAAGATTATTTGGGCATTTTAAAATATTATAGGATTTAAATTGCCCAAATGCAAGTAGTAATGATTTAATCCAATGACCTTATGTGTCCTGGAAAAAATGTGAACCCATTTTGTCAGAGGTTCTAACCAAAAACAAAAAGGGTGGACTTTTTAGAAGGGCATTTCAGGTTCATTGAAAAATATTTTAGTAAACCCTAGTTATTTCCAGTGGGGTGCTGGGGGTTCTGTCATCCCCATTTCAGTTTTCTGGAAGAGTAGACATGATGCAACACTCTAATGCATGAACTAGCTAGGGTGTGACATATTTCCGGCCTCATTTAAACTTGCCTAGATAGGTAGTTTTCTTTTGCTTCACCTCTTACCATGTTAATCAACCTTTAATATTGTTCGGTACATAAACGAGATCAAACTAAATAACTTGAATGTGGTGTTCTGTCAATATGCAACTCGTTGCATATTGAGCTCCACTTAATTTGTAGTATTGTTTCTGCACTTTGCCATGCCATGCCTCTTTAAACCGGACATGCATCATACTTGTTTGTGCATCATGCCATGTTTATGTGATGGTTGTTTACTATGTTGCTTGCTTCTTTCCGGGTTGCTTCTCTCGTTAGCTTCGGTTCCGTTCTGGAGTGGTGAGGATTCGTTTGACTATGTTGGGTCGTCCACTTCTCGGACTCGTTCTTCTTCCTTCTGGGATTTCAGCCAAGACGACCATACCCTGAAAATCACTTCTATCTTTGCTTGCTAGTTGTTCGTTCTATCGCTATGTCGCGCTACCTAACACTTGTTTTATCATGCCTCCAAATTGCCATGTCAAGCCTCTAACTCACCTTCCTAGCAAACTGTTGTTAGGCTATGTTACCGCTTTGCTTAGCCCCTCTTATAGCGTTGCTAGTTGCAGGTGAAGCTGAAGTTTGTTCCATGTTGGGACATGGATATGTTGGGATATCACAATATCTCTTATTTTAATTAATGCATCTATATACTTGGTAAGGGTGGAAGGCTCGGCCTTATGCCTGGTGTTTTGTTCCACTCTTGTCGCCCTAGTTTCCGACATACCGGTGTTATGTTCCTTGATTTTGCGTTCCTAATGCGGTTGCGTGTTATGGGAACCCCTTGATAGTTCGCTTTGAACAAAACTCCTCCAGCAAAGCCCAACCTTGGTTTTACATTTGCCTAACAACCTATACCTTTCCCTTGGGTCGGCCAACCCGAGGGTCATCTTTAGTTTAACCCCCCGGGCCAGTGCTTCTCAAAGTGTTGGTCCGAACTGAGCCGCCTGCGGGGCCACCTCGGGGAAACTCGAGGTCTGGTTTTACTCGTAGCTTGTCTCATCTGGTGTTTCCCTGAGAACGAGATACGTGCGACTACTATTGAGATTGTCGGCACATCGGGTGGCTTTGCTGGTCTTGTTTTACCATTGTCGAAATGTCTTGTAACCGGGATTCCGAGACTGATCAGGTCTTCCTGGGAGAAGGAATATCCTTCGCTGACCATGAGAGCATGTGATGGGCTAAGTTGGGACACCCCTGCAGGGTATAAACTTTCGAAAGCCGTGCACACAGTTATGTGGCAGATGGGAATTTGTTAATGTCTGGTTGTAGAGAACTTGACACTCGACTTAATTAAAATGCATCAGCCACGTGTGTAGCCGTGATGGTCTCTTTTCGGCGGAGTCCGGGAGGTGAACACGGTCTTGTGTTATGCTTGAACGTAAGTAGTTTCAGGATCACTTCCTGATCACTTCTAGCTTCTCGACCGTTGCGTTGCTTCTCTTCTCGCTCTTATTTGCGTATGTTAGCCACCATATATGCTTAGTGCTGCAGCTCCACCTCATTACCTTATCCTTCCCATAAGCTTAAATAGTCTTGATCTCGCGGGTGTGAGATTGCTGAGTCCTCGTGACTCACAGATACTTCCAAATAGTTGCAGGTGCTGATGATACTAGTGTAGGTGATACAACGAGATCAAGTGGGAGCTTGATGAAGATCTTGATCGTTGTTTTGTTTTGTTTCTTGTTGATTAGTAGTGGAGCCCAGTCGGGTCGATCAGGGATCTAGCATTTCGGGTTGCCTACTATGATGTTATGCCTCTAAGTCGTGCTCCGACACGTGGGAGATATAGCCGCATTGTGGGTGTTAAAAGTTGGTAATCAGAGCCATCCCCGACTTAGGAGCCCCCTGCTTGATCGAATCACTGACGTTGTTGAGTCTAGAACAAAATGTTTTGAGTCTTAGGATTATATATATTGGAGAGTAGGATTCTTTTTACTCCTCAGTCTCTTCGTCGCTCTGGTGAGGCCTCCTGACGTAGAAGTTTTGACTCTTGTCTCCTCAAATTTCACGAATTTTTTTTGGATCACGCGGGTATCTTGGAATCTTTCTGATAGTCTTGTGACGAGAACATTGTTCTTGGTGCCTCCTGACATTTAGGGGTTGTGGCAGTGTCCCGGGGAGTTGAGCTCCAAGGTGTTGTCGTCACAATTTTATCGTTGCAGTTCTGGAATACCTGAGTTCGCCAACATCGAAAATCTCTTTTATGCAGTTGTTGGTGAGATAACCTCGACGCCACCTAGTACTGGGGAGGGAGTTCGGGAGTATTGCCATAACTTGTATAACGGATGATTTTCGAAGGTTGAGGTACACAATTTCCGAAGGTTTCCTGGTTATGTGTTGAAGGATGGATACAGCTGGATGTAGGGATTGTTAGTCTGGGTGAGATATTATGCTTCCCATATATCCCCAACACCTGATTGCATAACCAAAAAGTTTTGGGAGTTTATAAGTTGGAATTCAAGTAGCGCCTAGAATATCATTCCAATAGACACATGATACGATATGGGGTCTATCATATGTTTGTTTCGACTTATTTTGCATGCCAATCCTTTGTTTTGTTTTTGTTTGTGGTATTCGTGTTGCTTCAATGTCAAATGTTGATTCCATATACCTTTCCTAAGCAATGCTCTCATATTTATATGAGAGTATTAATCCTTCTTGAGTATCAAGTTGGTCATGCCAATTCTTTTCCCAACCGATGTCTTTCTCTTCAAGTGGATCCGATCATGTCAACATTCGCAAGACCACCTCTCAGTTTTCCCAACGGTGATCGTTCCATATTCCCAAGTTGCCTTTGTTTTCCCACCCTCCCACCCTTGTTTCTTCAAGGACTCAAATTTCTTAATCAAGTATCTATTTTATGGATGTGAAGTCTCTCCATTCTTTTCCGTCAATGTTCTTATCCGGTGATTCTCAGGAAAATACTAACGGAGCTTCAATTTTATCATTCTTCATTCTCTTTTCTCCTTTGGTGGGTACAATTCAAGCTTTGTCGATCATATCCTTTCCTCGTTTCAAATTCTTTCTCATTCCGGGGCACCTCTTAATCGTTCATCTCCCTCTATTCATATCCAAAGTGCCGAAGATATCTCAGAAGATTCAAATTTCCATTCTCTATTCGCTCAAGTTCTTTTGAGGATGTTATCTCATTTAAGCCATTTAATTCAACCGGTGCAATCTCCCTTTCAAGTAATCATTCAACGGTGTTTCTTTTGAGTGGGCCTTACCCACAGGTCTTTTCCCGGGATCTTACCTGGCTCTTCTAATTTTTCGGAGCTAGTCACAAATTCCTTTCAAAGTTTGACGTAAGAACGAATTATCATCAGTCAAATGTCTTTCTCGAATATAATTTTCAAATTATTTTTATCGTTGGTTCAACCATTCAAATTTTCATTCCGGAGTATCTCAACAATTCATGGTGGTGTTTCTCGTCGTCATTCTCAAATTTTGAAGACCGAAGAAGACTTTTTCCTCCAAATCTTATCCGTTCTCTTAGAGATGCGTAGTTCAAGCTTGATGCGATCCTCTCATAATTGTTTTCGATTGTGAGAATTATTTTCACCCATCCGGAGCAATTCAGGTGTATTTTTTTCAGTTTGATTCTTCGGAGCCCATCATCTCAGAATTATTCATTCCAGCTTTTAGCTCCCGTTCTCCAAATCTTACCGGTGCATCATTCAAGTATTCTCTAATCAGTTCGCGATCTCTTCGTTCTCTTGCATCTTGATTCACTCAAGTATCTTCTTTCATTTTAATTCTTATGGTGGTTCATTCAAGATTTCTCTTCCTCCGTTATCATATCTATTCATTCGTTGTTTCCAAATCCCACCGGTGGTTCCATCAAGACCTTCTCAAGTTATCGATATATCTCTGTTAATCCTTTCTACGGGAATAAGTTGTTTGAAATCCGGTGTTTCTCATCAATTTAAATTGGTGAAGGATACGAATAACATAAGTCTTATTCTTACTTCATCCAGGTGATGTATTCATTCTTTTGGAGTTTGTTCACGATGAGTAAATTATCGGTTCAAGGGCTTCATACTTTCCCGGAGTTCCGAGATCTCTCAATGATATCACCACGAAGATTCATCTATTCATTGCAAGGATTCACCTTATGTTTTCAACTTCTCTTTCTTTCTATCATCCTTTTATTATCAGAGTTCTTCATGGAGGCTCAACATGGTGGCTCATCAAGGATTCCTTTCATTCTTCGAGATTTCTCTCGAAGTTATGGTCCGCCAAGCTAGACTCTAAAATAAACATGGTGCTCAACACATGTCTTGTTTTGAGGAGTTCAAGCATTCTACATCTTGCATTCCGAAGTGCAATTCTTTCTACCTGATCTTTTGAGGTGGTGTTATGTCATTCTTGACAAGTTTCCTTCATGTTTCATGATTGAGAAGTTGTCAGGAATGAGGCATTTTAAATCCATTAATCTCTTCGTTGGAGGTTATCTTGGTATAGATTTCACCAAAAGCTTTCCCTAAGGAATGTTGCTAATTGTGGTGCCTATCAATCACCCAAGTATTCCGTATCCTCCCGGTGAAATAAGTTTCTCATCTCCTTGTTGATATCAATCCAATCTATTGTTTCCGTTAGTGGCAGAATTTCACCTCATAGTTTTGAGATGTTTTCCATAAGCCCACTACAAGATTATTCGTTTCGTTGTTGGTTTTTTCCAACAACTCCTTTTTAACCATCTTGGAAGGCTGCTTTCCTAGTTCATTTGTGGAAGAAGTTGTCATTTTCTTCTCCGTCCCTTTATACCAACAATCTAGCTTCTATTCTTTTGTTCTGAAGGCATTGTGATGTTGCACGCTTCGACCCATCATCCCATTTTTTGTAAGGATCATGTTCTTTCCTTTGCTTATCCATTCAAGAGGAGTGTCGGGTCCTCCATTCGAGTCCTCTCATCTTGTCAAGTTCATGTTCAATTCCTTCCATTTATAGTCGAAGTGCTGTCCAAATTATATCATTCTTATTCCTTCTCTATCTTGTTTTGACCGGAGTGTTGTCGTAATTGATCTTTATCGTTCCTTGTACATCTCGTTTCAACGGGAGTGCTTGCATGTACTTCTTATCCATTGCACCCTTTTCTTATCCATCTCGTTGTATTCTTTCTTTCAATTTGTTCAACCTCGCAAGGTTTTTTGGTTTCACTCATTTGTCAAAGAAGCAACTTACTTTACCTCTCCTCTTCCTTTTCTGCTTCTCTCCAGTGCCATCCTAGATCTCGGGACGAGATTGTCGGTGTACAAAAAGAGGGGTACACTTTTTGTACCCCTATAATTGTGCACGAGCAGTCTGAGCCACGGGCACCTCCACACCAAGCAAGGCAAGGGAGGTGAGCCAAGGTAAGACCGAAGCTCGAGAGAACCACGGTGCCAAGACTAAGACCACAAAGGACAAAGGGGACGAAGCGGACTCCCCTGGCAAGATCCTTGCCGGGAGACAGTTCTAGCAGCCCCGGCAAGACCCTTGCCGCGGTGACTTGTCCCGCGCCTTCGCGGCGAATCACCCATGAGTCCACTGCCACCAAATGGCAAGGATTCGGGAGACATCCCCGTGGCGACATGCAGATCTTTGTGAAGACATTCAAGGCCGGATACGCACTAAGGAGACGACAACCCTTGGCGGGACCCCAACCGAGGAAGACCACAAGGCCCCCAGCAAGCCCCTTGCCGGGGATGATAGCAGGCGCCTCGGCAAGGCCCTTGCCGAGGACACCCGCAGGGCCACCATCAGGCCCACGCCGACTGAGCCTCCACCACCGCATGCATGTAGCTGCCGACCCAACCAGCTGGGTAGGCACCTGCGTGGCGGCATGCAGATCTTCGTGAAGACCCACCATTGCGCCACCTTAGCTGCCTGCCTACCTACGTGGCATCGCAGGCGTCGCTGGCCAGGGAGCGTGTCAACACAAGATGGAGCGGCGACGACGGACGAGGCAGATCTCTCCCCCGTCCCCGATAAAGCAAGGACACCTAAGCAGGACGCATTAAATGCGCCTTGTCATGTAATCCGAGGGATAACCTCGCATCACTGTTCCCTTTCCACCTCATGTGTGCCACTGTGGCCACCCCTTTTCCTATAAAAGGAGGCCCGAGGCGACCAGGAGAGGGATTCGGCATTTTGGAGCTCCTCACGCCCCATAGCCAACTCAAGAACACAAATACACAATCCACCAAAGTAGGAGTAGGGTTTTACGCATCCTTGCGGCCCAAACCTGGATAAACAAACCGTGTGCTACCTGCTTGATCTGCTCTTCTCACAACCCCACGCCCCGCTAACCGTAGTAGGGATTCTCGTGATCCCGTAGGTGTCGTTCCGCACCGACATCTCTGGCGCGCCAGGTAGGGGGTGCAGTTGTGAGAATCGGCTCTAGCAATCAGCTCAGCACTCCTTCGTCTTCGTGGCTCTTGGAGAAGGACGGAGGCCGGAAGATCAGTGCTCAAGTGACTACAAACAGAAGCTAAGTTGCACTGAACCCTTATTTGTTCTATCTTTTTTATATGAGGTTATTCCCCCCCCCCCGGAGATGTCACGCCTTTGTATGAGAAACCTGCACGCCAGGGGGCTCTCCCATGATCGGCAACGCCCTTGCCCTGTTTCGAGTCTGCTCAACAGCTCAAGTGGCTGCGTCGAGAATGGCAGAGTAACCTTCCGCGACCAACAACGCTCTCAATTCTGACTCGAGTCAAGCTCGACAATTCGAGCGGCCGCATTCGGAACAGAAAGGTGGCTCGTCCGGCAGCACGCGTACCTAGCAGGCCCATGGGGATCCGTCCCCAAAACGCCGCTCGGGGCTTCCGCGCCGGTGAGCCTACCCAATCGGCGTAGGGTGCGCATACAAAGAGGAATTGAACGGGGAAATAACGTGCATGAAATTAAAAGTACTGCAAAGTTATATTACATCACATCATTGCCGCGATTCTAACTAAAGAAGAAATTTGTCTTGGTCGTGAACCTGCAGCGGCGGTGAAGAACTGGATGCCTAATCACGGCGCTGGCCTTCCACCTCTTGATTTCGTCGATGCTGCTGATGACGGGCTGGATGCGCTCCTTGAGCACCGTGAGGTCAACACCCTCCGGCAAGCTATCCATCGCGGCACCGAAGTCGAGGTCGGGATTCTAGTACGCCATCTTGGTGACGACCTTGGTCATGACCCCCCAGAAAAGTCGCCGGGCTTCCCCGGCCAACGTGGCCGCTCGGTTGGAGTGAAGATAAGCCAAGGCTCCGAGGACGCCCTCGAAGAACAGGGTCAACTTGGTGTTGACGGTCCCGCTGCGCTCAGGGGCGTACCTCATGTTTGGCATCCCCATGGTGGCCAACTGCGAGGTGACCCTGCCGGCGACCTCCTCCAGATGGCTGATCCATCTGTTCTCGCCCGCCACATAATCCTGGTGGGAGGCGGCCTCGTTCGCCCGCAGCTGCTTCTCCTCCTCCAGGCTCCTGGTCAAGGTCTCCTCCCGAGCCCTGCTCTCCGACAGCATCTTCTCGAGATCCTCCAGCTTCAGCTTGAGATCTCTGATGGAGTTTTGTGCTTCGGAGAGCTCCCCAGCCCTGCTGATGACCGCACCCGGCGCCTCCACCAAGGCGCTGTTGAGCGTGCTCTTCTTGTTGAACAACTTGAGGGCCTGCTCCTTCAGCTCGTCCTGCGCGACCTCCAACTCCCTTACCTTGCCGGCATGGGCCAGGGCCTGGGCATCGAGTGCCTCCTTGTGCCTCTGCTCCAGCTCGCGAGTCCGCCGCGCGACAAGGGCCTCGAGCTCCTCATCCTTGCCACGGAGCGCTGCGGCAAGCTTCGCCTCACGCGCTGTGAGGTCCTCTTCCTGGGAATCCAGTGCGGCTTGATGCTGGTTCCGGACGGCCTCGGCCACGGCAGCCAGGTTCGCCGCCTGTTCCTGGGCCTTCTCGATGTCAGCCATATTCATGGTGAGCTCGACATTGTGCTTGGCCAATTCCTCCTGAAGGGCCCTCTGCTCCTCGCGAGTCTAGTGGAACCAGGTCTGCGTCTCAGCAACGCGCTCCTTGAAATCCACCTCTGCCTGGTCCACCGTTGCCATCCTGGACTTAACCTTGTCCAGACGGACACGGTAGAGCGCCTGGAGTTTTCGGAAGTTGGCCCCCATAGCGCGGAAAAGCTGCTCTTCCGGAGAACCGTCACCGCCAATGCCCGGCTCACCGACAACCTCAAGCCCGGTGGCGGCAAGCACCTCGCCGTCAAAGACTTCCCCTTCGGCGGGCGCTCGGGAACTTGACGCCCCTAGGAGGTGGACGAAAAGATCATCGCCCACCTTCAGATACCTGCCGGGGCCCGAGGTTGAGGAGGAGGGAGGCTGATCATCAACCGCCTCTTCCTCGGCGGTGGCCTTGCCGGCTTCCCCGGCAGGCCCACCGTTGGCGCCCTCGGTAGAAGCCTCCCCGGTCGCCTTGGCAGCCCCCGCCGCAGTGTCCTTGGCAGCATCCTTGGCGGCCTCATCAGCGGCGACCTCGGCAGCGTCCTTGGCAGCCTCCTCAGCAATGTTCCTAGCAACGGTATCCACGTCCTCCATACCTGTTGAAGGAGGGCCTGGGTAGTAATGGGAGCATGGAAGCCAAGAAAAGGATATGGGAAAAACAGAGACGGAGGACAGGCGACTCACCAGTGCCAGGCTGTGAAGCAGAAGTCCCCTCCCCGCCAGCATCCGGCGCCGTGGCAGAGTCACCAGTGCCCAAGTTCCCCTCTTCCTCCATGGGTGTGGGCTCCGTGCTTGATGCCCTTGCCGGGGACGCCCCTCGCGGCGGCGTAGTCGATGGGGGTGGTGTGTTGGGGGTAGCCCTCTGCGGCTCCTCCTGCTGCCGCTCCCCTCCTGCAAACCCGGCAAGGTCAACACCATAGCATCGGACGCCTACCACATGTCGAGTAAGAAGAGGGTGACGGACTTACGCTGGGGGCTGTTGTCCAGGCTGCTCAACACCACCAGTGGCGTCCTTGAAGCCCCAGCTGGGGGCTGACTGCCCGCCGAGGGCTTCGCCCTCTTCACCCTCTGGGCCAACGTCTCTGCATCCATGCAAAAGCAAAAACGGATCAAGATGGGTGGCTTAATTCAGAGGAATGGAAATGGCAGTAAGGAACGGAGTACTTACTCATCATCCACCTCCTCCTCTTCCACCACTTTCCTCTTCCTCTTCGGGCTGAGAGGCCCGAGATCAAAAGTGACCTCCGCGTTAACATCCGAGTCGACATCTGCCGGAGGAGGCGAAGACGGCGGGGTTTGTGCGCGCCCAGATGAGGAAGGGGCTATTGTCTTCTTCTTCTCAGCGGCCTTCGTCAGCCTCTTGGCTGCCGTGGCCCTCGTGTGGTGCCCAGACCCCTCCAGGGTCAATTGAGGTCGCGCAGTCCTGCCGGGCCGGACCGACTCACCGGAGCCAGCCCACTGCGAGACTCGCCCTCTTCTCCTGGTTGGCATCGAGCCTGCCGCCACATCCTCCTCCGGCGACGACGACTCGTCGGCCGTGTCTTCGACGAGCGGAGATCCAGTGTCGGTGCTGCTGACCTCCCCGGAGGCCGCCGCCCACCGGGTGAGCTCCTCTTCCTCCGCCGCCGTTGCGGCCTTGTCATCCATGCCCCCGGCGCTGCCGGCCTCCATGGAAAGCTATGCCTCCCTCGCCCTAGTGGCGATGTAGTCCAGCTCGGCCTGGGTGGTGTCCATGATAAGCCACCGCTCAGCGTCGGCATTGACGTACACCTCGGTCAGGGTGTCGAAGAATTGCTGCACACCCTCGTCCTTCGGCTCCTCCCAGCTCAGGACAGGGCCGTGCGCGTTACAGTCTGGCATCATGGCGATGATCTCGGACCGGCGCGAATTGTTGCACAACGGGACCACCCCCGCTGGCAGCTTGAAAAACGGCCCCTTGATGGCCTTGCCGACCTTCGCGGCAGCCCTCGCAGACTTGCCGGTCCGTTCGACCTCACCGTCGCGACCCACATCAAGCTGGAAAAGCCGCTGGCAGAAGTGGGCATGCGCCAGCACTTTGAAGTTGTGATCGAGGCAGGGGCGGAGTCGCATAATGTCAGCCGGGTTCGTAAAGAGCCAAGCTGGCCTCCCCTTGTTGTGCAATGGGGCGATCCGGCGGCGAATGAAGTCCGCTCCGATCATCTCAAGGGTGAGTCCGGCCTGGGTGAGCCGGAGAATCCTGGTGGTGGCGACGGTGAACCTCCCATCGGCGGCGTCGACATCGCTCTAATCGCTGCCACGGACCGGCGGCACTCGGCGAACCTTGCAGAATTCCGGCGGGTTTTCATCTTCAATCCAGCACCACCGGCCACGCCATTCCTCCCACCTCTCCTTCACGACACCGTCTGGGTACGCCCCCTTGGATCTTGGGATCTAGGTGATGCAAACGGAGACGGCTCCTCCTGGCTGGATTCGAGGGAAGAAGTAATGGCGGAAGATCGCCGTGTTGGGCTACACCCCGGCAAAGCCTTCGCAAAGATGCGCGAAGAAAGCCATGCACGCCACCGCATTTGGAGTAAAATCCAAGAGATGAAACCCGAAGGGGTGCATAACATCGCAGAAGAAATTGGAGAAAGGAGGGCATAACCCACAAGAAAGATAATCGATGAAAAAGGGATACCGATTTGGAGCAGGATCGGCGCAAGCAGCAAGAATGATGCGCGTTGCCGGGTGTCCCGAATTATCTCCCCCCGTCTTCGCTCCCCATAGGGGCCTGAAGGAGGCCCGGAGCTCTTGAACATCAACCGTCGAGGGGAAGAAGGCGGACTTCGTCCGGTCCCCCGACAGCGCGCTCTCCGGCGGCTCCATTGTCCCAGCGCCTTTAGGCACCCCATTGCCCTTGGCGAATTTGGGCGCCATGGCGACCAAGAAGTTCAGAGGGCTGAGGAAGGGGGATGGCGAAGCAACGACGGCGGGCGACGACGGAAGCTTAGGAAGGAAGGAAGAGAGGAAACATCAGCTCTGAGATTGGAAAAAGCACGAGGAAAGAGGAGAAAGTGAGCAGCACGCCCGCGGTTATTCCTTTCTTATGGGGAAAAACAACGGGCCGCCTCCTTTCACATTTACTACGACGTGACGCATGCCTGCGGGAACCAACCCCACGCATGCCGCCCACGTCACACGCGCCTCCCCACGCCGCACCACGCATGGGAGTCGTGGGAAGCGCAGCGCGCAAAGAATCTAACCACGGTAAAAACCGCCCCGCCTACTCGCACAGTTTTGGGCCTAGCCCAAACAACGCGTTGTGCTTATGTGTGGCCCAGGCCCGGGGGCTCCTGTCGATGTACAAAAAGAGGGGTACACTTTTTGTACCCCTATAACTGTGCACGGGCAGTCTGAGCCACGGGCACCTCCACAGCAAGCAAGGCAAGGGAGGTGAGCCAGGGTAAGACCGAAGCTTGAGAGAACCATGACGCCAAGACCAAGACCACAAAGGACAAAGGGGATGAAGCGGACTCCCCCGGCAAGATCTTTGCCGGGAGACAATTCTAGCAGCCCCGGCAAGACCCTTGCCGCGGCGACTCGTCCCGAGCCTATGGGGTGAATCACCCTTGAGTCCACTGCTCCCAAAGGGCAAGGATTCGGGAGACATCCCCGTGGCGACATGCAGATCTTTGTGAAGACATTCAAGACCGGATACACACTAAGGAGATGACAACCCTTGGCGGGATCCCAGACAAGGAAGACCACAAGGCCCCCGGCAAGCGCCTTGCCGGGGATGACAGCAGGCGCCTCGGCAAGACCCTTGTCGGGGCCCCGGCAAGGCCCTTGCCAAGGACACCCGCAGGGCCACCATCAGGCCCATGCCGACTGAGCCTCCACCACTGCATGCATGCAGCTGCCGACCCAACCAGCTGGCCAGGCACCTGCGTGGTGGCATGCAGATCTTCGTGAAGACCCACCACTGCGCCACCTCAGCTGCCTGCCTACCTACGTGGCATCGTAGGCGTCGCTGGCCAGGGCGTGTGTCAACACACGAAGGAGCGGCGACGACGGACGAGGCAGATCTCTCCCCCGTCCCCGATAAGGAAAGGACACCTAAGCAGGACACGTTAAATGCGCCTTGTCATGTAATGCGAGGGATAACCTCGCATCACTGTTCCCTTTCCACCTCCTGTGTGCCACTGTGGCCACCCCTTTTCCTATAAAAGGACACCCGAGGCGACCAGGAGAGGGATTCGGCATTTTGGAGCTCCTCACGCCCCATAGCTAGCTCAAGAACACAAATACACAATCCACCAAAGCAGGAGTAGGGTTTTACGCATCCTTGCGGCCCGAACCTGGATAAACGAACCATGTGCTACCTGCTTGATCCGCTCTTCTCACGACCCCACGCCCCGCTAACCGTAGTAGGGATTCTCGTGATCCCATAGGTGTCGTTCCGCACCGACAAAGATCCTCTTGTAGTGGTGGAGTGTTGTAACGCCCCGAGACCGGAGCTTCAGATGCCTTCCTTGGTTTTCTGAGTTTCGTCGGGTGATATGTTTTGTCTGTTGCATTCATGTGCATTGCATCATGTCATCATGCCATTTTTAACTCAACTAAATAAATGGCATGGATCTTTGATCCATTTAAATCGAGAGAACTCACGTGGTGAGTTCTCTTTATAACATACCCTACCGATATTTAGGGAGCTATTATAAAATATTCCATTAGTTTGCTATTAACCGCAAACGCACTTGCAATTTAAACTCTCAAGCCTTTTCTGGCTTCGAGTTTTCTCCTCAAACTTCGCCATAAATTCTATCATCTTTTTCCTGAGCTCCACCGAAAATCCCAACAATTTTGGACCTTCCTTTAACAAAGTCCTAGTTCAAACCCATTTGAATTAAATTCAAATGAGTTTGAATTCTTATCGTTCGATCTTGCCACTTCTAATTTTCTCGGACCAAGCATATTTTTGTGAGTCCAAGAAAATTAACCGCATGTCCAAATTCTTCTTCCAACCTTCTCTTCTTTCCTTTTCCTTTCTTTTAGTTCTCTGTTTTTTTAAAAGAGGAGTGAGGAAGAGAGAGCTTAGCCAGCAGGCCTCTCTAGGCCAATCCATCCCCGCCGGTCTGTTGGACCTCCTCCCAACCGGGCCTCCCGCGCCGGCCCACCTAACCCTCCTAACCCTAGGCGCTCAACACCTCCACCCCTCTTGTTACCATCCGCCGCCACCCACACCCACATGCATCGAGCCAGGGAGAGCCCTGCTCGATCCCCTCCTCCCTCGATGCGCCATCAGAGAGGGAGAGCAGCGCCGCTCTTACCCGATCCCCATCTCTCCCTATCGACTAGGCCCGTCGCCGCCATCGCGACTGTCGCGGTCCGACGCCCGCACCTCCTTCCTGCATCCGCCGCCTAACCTTGCTTGGCCTCCTCCTCTCTGCTCCTCTGCGGGAGTCATCCCAAGCTCACTGCCCCGTCGCATCGCCAGGGATGCCGAGCGCCACCTCGCAACCCCGCCGGCGCCGTGTTCTTCCAGCACCACCACCATGCTGCCCTCTCCTTCCCCCTGCGCAGGAGCTCGCAGCCACCACCATGGCGCGTCTTGCTGCTCCCCCAGCGCCCAATCCTTCCCCTCTGCACTAACTGCCATGGCACTCCACCGCCCCTTGTATCATCCGCCTCCGTCGCCCGACGACCTCCGCCACCAGCAATGTCGGCGAGCGGGCCGCTGTCGTCCGCCTCGTTGTGCTCCCCTCCACCTCCAGCCACCAACCTCCGTCATCTCCATGGTCAAGTTGACACCAGGGCCGACCCCAAGGTCTCCTCTGCTGTCGTCATCAACTGCAGTTGCAGGTCCGGTAGACCCGTGCCTGCCATGGCCCTCCTCGCGCTCCTGCTCCCGCTTCGACGGCCTTCCGTGGCTGCAACCACCTTTGCAGCCAAGACCATCGAACCACGACTTTTCCTCTTGCTCGGCAAGTACCGCACCAAACGCCAAGTATGAGGACGTCGAGGACCCGTCAAGTTCATCTACATGCGTGTACGACTACATATTCGGGATGCGTCTAGTACCTCTACGGAAGACCCGAACGTCTATGAACTGTGTACGACGACCGTTGCCAAAGACCGTCAAGTGAACGACTACTTCCACGACGATACGAGTACAACTACCGTCGACGTGAATTCTGCCAAGTACCCCTACCGTCGACCCCGTGGGCATCAAGTTCCTCGCCGTGACCCTGAACATCTATGGAATGTTTACAACTACGAAAACGTGTACCACTAGCGTCGCCGAGATTGCGAGAACCTCTACCAACGACCTCGAAGCGTGTACGATGACTGTTGTCGAAGACTTGTACCTCTACCACTTCCCGAACATGAACGACTACCTCCACTATGAACATCCCGAGAACGTCTACTTCCTCTACTTTGCATCGAACCCGAACCGCTTCGAGAATGCACCTCCGAAGGTATAACTGCCGAGATGATGACCCACGGAATGAATGCATGTGTGTTGTATGAGATGCATGTTTAGATGTTGTATTCTCCCATGAACGTTAGTTGTTCCTCCTCGTTGCCATGCCGTGCACCCGTGGGAACCTGATAACCGGGATCACCCCACCATCTTTTGCACACTCCCGCCACACTTCCTTTGCACTGGAATCTCAATGAGCTACTGGAACCGATATGTTGCCGTGGCATCATTTTCGGTTTCGTTGTCATGGCACCCCTTTTGTTTTCGTCATGATGATAAATGCTTCATAAAATGCTCTTATCAACATTTTCATAAATATTGCATAAGACTTTCATATGTCATCCGCATCATGATAACAACATTTAAATTTTTTAAAATTGTTGTTGCTTTAAATTGCTAAATGCCCATGAGGGTTTACCGGAATTGTTGTTTGTTATTTCCGGCCTCATTCAAACTTGCCTAGATAGGTGATTTTCTTTTGCTTGACCTCTTGCCATGATAATCAACATTTAATATTGTTGGGTACATAAACGATATCGAACTAAATAACTTGAATGTGGTGTTCCGTCAATATGCAACTTGTTGCATATTGAGCTCCACTTAATTTGTAGTATTGTTTGTGCACTTTGCCATGCCATGCCTCTTTAAACCAGACATGCATCATACTTGGTTGTGCATCATGCCATGTTTATGTGATGGTTGTTTACTATGTTGCTTGCTTCTTTCCAGGTTGCTTCTCTCGTTATCTTCGGTTCCGTTAAGGAGTTGTGAGGATTCGTTCGACTATGTTGGGTCGTCTACTTCTCAGACTCGTTCTTCTTCCTTGCGGGATTTCAGGCAAGATGATCATACCCTCGAAATCACTTCTACCTTTGCTTGATAGTTCTTCGTTCTATTGCTATGTCGCGCTACCTACCACTTATTATATCATGCCTCACATATTGCCATGTCAAGCCACTAACCCACCTTCCTAGCAAATTGTTGTTTGGCTAGGTTACCGCTTTGCTCAGCCCCTCCTATAGTGTTGTTAGTTGCAGGTGAAGCTGAAGTTTGTTCCATGTTGGAACATGCATATGTTGGGATATCACAATATCTCTTATTTTAATTAATGCATCTATATACTTGGTAAAGGGTGGAAGGCTCTGCCTTATGCCTGGTGTTTTGTTCCACTCTTGCCGCCCTAGTTTCCGTCATACCGGTGTTATGTTCCTTGATTTTGCGTTCCTAATGCGGTTGGGTGTTATGGGAACCCCTTGACAGTTCGCTTTGAATAAAACTCCTCCAGCAAGGCCCGACCTTGGTTTTACGCCTAGCAACCTATACCTTTACCTTGGGTCGGCCAACCCGAGGGTCATCTTTATTTTAACCCCCGGGCCAGTGCTTCTCCAAGTGTTGGTCCGAACCGAGCCGCCTGTGGGGCCACCTCGGGGAAACTCGAGGTCTGGTTTTACTCGTAGCTTGTCCCATCCGGTGTTTCCCGGAGAACGAGATACATGCGACTCCTATCAACATTCAAAAGTTGTGCCCGCGGTTATATGGTAGATGGGAATTTGTTAATGTCCGGTTTGTAGAGAACTTGACACTCGACTTTATTAAAATGCATCTACTGCGTGTGTAGCCGTGATGGTCTCTTTCCGGCAGAGTCCGGGAGGTGAACACGGTCTTGTGTTATGCTTGAACATAAGTAGTTTCAGGATCACTTCTTGATCACTTCTAGCTTCTCGGCCGTTGCGTTGCTTCTATTCTCGCTCTTATTTGCGTATGTTAGCCACCATATATGCTTAGTGCTGCAGCTCCACCTCATTACCTTATCCTTCCCATAAGCTTAAATAGTCTTGATCTCGCGGGTGTGAGATTGCTGAGACCTCCTAACTCACAGATACTTCCAAACAGTTGCAGGTGCCGATGATACCAGTGCAGGTGACAAAACCGATCTCAAGTGGGAGCTCAATGAAGATCTTGATCGTTGTTTTGTTTTGTTGCGTGTTGATCAGTAGTGGAGCCCAGTCAGGTCGATCGGGGATCTAGCATTTGGGGTTGTCTTCTTTTATTTTGGTTATGTAGTCGGACCTTTGTTTGTACTTTGGATGATGTATGGTTAACTTGTATCTGTGTGAAGTGGCGATTGTAAACCAACTCTTTATCCCTTTCTTATTCAGTACATGGGATTGTGTGAATATTACCCCTCTTGCGACAAACCTACCAGGCGGCTATGCCTCTAAGTCGTGCCCCAACACGTGGGAGATATAGCCGCATTGTGGGTGTTACACAAGAATTAAGATAACAAAGGCATTGGGATAATTTGCAAGTGTGTTTCGGTTAATTCCAAACAAATGGAATATTTATAATAGCTCCATAATTATTAGGAGGATATGTTATATAGAGAAATCACCATGTGAGTTCCCTCAATTTAAATAGATCAAAGATCTATGCATTTTATTTAGTTGATTTTTTTATGAAAAAAGAAATGGCAAGATGGCATGATGACATGATGCAATGCACATGATGCATAGATGAATGCAACAGACAAAGCAAATCACCCAACGAAACTTAGAAACACATGGAAGGCATCTGAAGCGTCGGTCTTGGGGCGTCACAGCCACGTAGGGGGGTCACTTGCGTGAACCTGAGAGCGTAAGCAGCGCGCCATCTTCATCACCATTTTCATCATTGACAGTTCCATCGACCATGGCGCTCAAGAAGAAGTCTGGTGCCGCAGCTCACCCATCCACCTCGAAGGCCCCACCTCCCATGACCGCCGACGCCATGGGGAATGCGGAGGGGCGTGAGGGTGTGGGTGCTGCGGGAGACGTGGTCGGTGCAAGCGGCATCATCGACACCTCCCACCGGCTAAAGTAGGAGCAGGAGGCACCGAAGAAGGATAACACCAACAACATCCCGATGACCACGCTCCGCGTGGTATGGCTAAAAAGATTATTCCTTCTGTCCCTCCCTACCTAGCCGAGGGGCATAACCATAGTGGTGATGTTCGCTCCGAGGCGAATCGCAATCCTCCGACTGCCCCCATCGCGGGCGCGGTCGCAGGACATGCACCGCCCCTGGAGCAAACTGGCCCAACCAATGCTCTGAATGGGGTCATTGGTCCACACGCGCCACCGCCTCATCACCACGCCATCCTAGTGACTGGCTCCTAGCGACTGGAGTCCGGCGCAGCCACCGTCAGGAGCCGAGCGATGCTGCGGTCCACATCATCATCGCCTATGCCAAGTACTGCTTTGGAGGCCATGGTGGGGGCCCAGCTGCTGCTGAGATTCCCGCCGACAACCGATCAGATTCATGAGTGGAGAGCCACCATTCAGAGTCTGATTGGCTATGCCAAGGCTGGGGGCTGGCAACGAGCTGGCCTGCCACGGCCACCGCAGACGATGACGGTAGCCCAAGCTGCTGGTTGTGCAGAAGGGGCCACCCCCACGGTGCAATCCCCACCGCGGCAATCAGCGCGGAGGCTGCATGACCAAGAGCTTGATGATTCCTCGAAGGCTACATCTGATCCTCGAGCACATCAAGACCGAAGGCGAGCCTCGAAGGACAGGCAGAGAGAAGGTGCGCATGTCATCATCGAGCAACACCATGACAACCACCACCAGTCCAATGGGTGCGATGGCCCCAATGTCGACGAGCCTACGCTCGATGGAGGCGGATACCTACCTTTCGAGGCAGGGTGCCCTGCCTTCACCTGTGAGCTGCGGTAAGTCCGTTGGCCGCCCGCTCGCATGTTCAAGCCAAAGATACCAGAGAAGTATGACGGAAGACTGAACCTGGCAGAGTTCTTGAGCATCTACACCATCGCCGTTCGGGCTGTCGGGGGCAGAGATGAGAATGTTTTTGCCAACTACTGCCCTTTGGTGCTCAAGCCAAACGTGAGGTCTTGGCTGATTCATCTGCCGGAGAACTCCATCTCAACATAGGCTGACATGTGCCACGACTTTATTGGCGCCTTCACGGTCAGCCACCAAGAACTAGGGCGGCCCAGTGATTTGCAGCTTCTCCCAAAGAAGGAAGGAGGGACACTGCAGAAGTACATGCAAAGATTTAGCTGAGTCCACAGAAATATTCCACGGCAGCTATGATAGCTGCATTCCACTCCAATGTGCGCAACCGTCGGATACGTTCCAAGACGAATGTTCGGCTGCCCAAGACTATGAAAGAGCTTTACACCTTGGTATACAAGTGTGCTCGGGTGGAGGACTGGTGCAAACTCCCTGGAGAATAAGATCGCGTCGACATCGATTCAGAGGATGACGACGAGACCACCAGTCAGAAGAAGAAGAACAAGAAGCGCAACAAGAAGTGCAACGATAAGGTAGTACTGACCATTGAGGGATCATGCAAGTCTAGTACCGGCAAGAAATCTAAGGCCGAAGCCCCCCAACAAGGAGGATGCCGCGTGCACTGATTGCTGGGAGGCTGTGGCTGCCGAGAGAGCTGGGAAAGGTGATGGGCCATATTGAAAGATTCATCGGACCAAGGGCCACGATCTCCAGGAATGTCATCAGGTTGAGCAGCCCATCAAGAAGCAGAGGGCTGAATATGAGAAGCGTGATAAGGAAAAAGGTCAGAGTGGCGCTACCAGGAAGGGCCGAGGCGGTGAAGCAAATCTCCCTGGCAAGGCTCCTCAAAACGAAGGAAAACCTGCCAGGGGCCGAGAGAAGGAGGATTGCAATGATGAAAGTGATGGAAGTGATGAAGAGGAAACCGGCGAGCAGGAATTCCAGAAGGACACTGATGCCCTGTGCATTGATGGGGGTGCATCTCTGCACTCTTCTCACTGCCAACTCAAATGGTGGGCGCATGAGGTCAATGTCGTGGAGCCAGCGGCAGACTCTCGGAAGTCGCTCAAGTGGTCACACATGCCCATCATCTTTGACAAAGAGGACCATCCTAATCGCACCACCGCGGTGGGATGTTTGCCATTGTTGGTCTCACCAACGATCTGCAACCTCAAGGTCACGAAGATGTTGGTTGACAGCGGGGCCGGGTTGAATCTGATTTCCCCAAAGGTCATCAGCAAACTTCAGATAGGGAGGAAGAGCTCAAAGTCACGGGCATGTTTCAAGGAATCAACCCCATTAGGAGTCATCCTAACAGAAAGATCAGGTTGCCAGTGACATTTGGGGGAGAGTTGAACTACCGGACTGAGAAGGTTGTCTTTGATGTGGTTGACCCCCCTGCCGTACAATGGAATCCTTGGATGCCCAGCTCTGGCAAAATTCATGGCAGCATCCCACTATGCCTACAACACCTTGAAGATGCCAGGGACGGTGGGTGTCATTTCCGTTCCGTTAGACGAGAAGGACACAATTATTTGCGTCGGTAAGATGTACCAGGAAGCAGTTGTGGTAGAGGCCACAGAAGCCGCAGTTCCTGCCAAGGAAAGCAAAGGAAAGAAGAAAGCTAGTAGGGATGCCAGGAAGGAATATAGGAAGCGTACCTCCTCGGAGTGTGATGCACCCGTTGGTGAGTTGCCGGAGAGTTCCAACAACAAGAAATCCAAGGCTGTTGCACCCCATGTGAAGGTCCCCGAAGGGCTGGCTGGCACTGTTGGTACTTTTACTATCAGTGCCACCCTTGATGACAAATAGGAAAGCGTGCTCATTGCCTTCTTACGGGCAAATGTTGATTTGTTTGCCTGTCAACCATCTGACATCCCCGGTGTTCCCAGGGAGGTAATCGAGCACCACCTTGCTGTCTGCCCACATGCCTGACCCATCATGCAGAACGTCCGAAACCAAGCCTTGGAGCGGCAGCAATTCATTGCAGAGCAAATCAAGAAACTTGAGGTGGCTGGTTTGGCCAGAGGGGTAATACACAGATCTTAGCAAGGCAAATGGAAAATGGAGGCTCTGCATAGAATTCACAAATCTTAGCAAGGTCTGCCCGAGAAATCCATCTCAACCTAGGCTGACCTATGCCATCAGTTCGTTCATGCCTTCATGGGCGGCCACCAAGAACCAGGACAGCCCAATGATTTGCAACTTCTCCCGCAGAAGGAAGGAGAGACTCTGTGGAAGTACATGCACAGGTTCAGCTGAGTCCACGGGAATATTCCAGATATCCACCCGGCAGCTATGATAGCTGTGTTTTAGTACAACGTGCGCAACCATCAGATACGTTCCAAGATGAACATTTGATTGCCCAAGACTATGAAGGAACTCTACACCATGGTGGACAGGTGTGCTCGGTGGAGGAGGGGAGGAAACTACCTGGAGAAGAAGATGGTGTCGACGCCGACTTAGAAGATGACGACGAGGCCACCAATTAGAAGAAGAAGAACAACAAGCACAAGGATAAAGTAGCATTTGAAGGAAAGATGTCCTAGAGGCAATAATAAAGTTGTTATTTTATATTTCCTTATTCATGATAAATGTTTATTAATCATGCTAGAATTGTATTAACCGGAAACTTGATACATGTGTGGATACATAGACAAAACATAGTGTCCCTAGTAAGCCTCTACTTGAATAGCTCGTTAATCAAAGATGGTTAAGTTTCCTAAACACAGACATGTGTTGTCATTTGATGAACGGGATCACATCACTAGGAGAATGATGTGATGGACAAGACCCATTCGTTAGCTTAGCATTTTGATCGTTCTGTTTTATTGCTATTGCTTTCTTCATGTCAAATACATATTCCTTCGACTATGAGATTATACAACTCCGGATACCGGAGGAATACCTTGTGTGCTATCAAACGTCACAACATAACTCGGTGATTATGAAGATGCTCTACAGGTATCTCCGAAGGTGTTTGTTGGGTTGGCATAGATCGATATTAGGATTTGTCACTCTGAGTATCAGAGAGGTATCTCTAGGCCCTCTCGGTAATAAACATCATAAGAAGCCTTTACGGCAATGACGAAGGTGGTGAACTCCACTCTGCAGGGACTCTGGCTGGGACACGATCTAGCTCGCATGTACGGCAACCACGACAAGCAATCAAGCAATACGACATCACCTGCAATCTGGCATGACACGCCAGGTCAGTACATTGAATGTACTTGCAAGCTCACAACAACCATAAACATCAAGGCAAGAAAATAACATAGCATTAACAGGTTAATTGAATTAACATCTACCATGATACAACAACAATTACTAAGCATGATATGAAACTACTACAATACTGATGAACCAACATCTCATATCTCCATAACCATATATCTCTTGGCTAACCAGCCAAGCAATATACCATCTCGATCACCTCGTGATCAAAACCAAACTGTGATCTTTCCGACGATCACTACCATGACCAACACTTGGTCTCAAACTATGATCTTTCCGGCGATCACTACCACGACCAACACTTGGCCTCCAACCTCATCATCAACATCCTGCCAATCTGTACAGCTCAACATATCAACATATAAATCACCTATAAGTCATTCCCCAAAAATATAGTTGTGGTAACTGCTACTCCAACATCAACTATTAAACTATAATCCAAATCATAGCAATATCCAACAAATAATCCAAGCATAATATCATCATCTCAAATACTCCAAGGGTAGCACAACACTACTGTCATGATGAGTCCGAAAACAATACTCCTACTACTCCAATAACAAGAATAAAGCTATTCGGCTAAGATCCATATCTAAACATCATCTCCGAAAATAATACTCCGAGCAATAGAACATTAACTAGCATCATGAAAATAATCATACTAACCACTAATAATCCAAAGGCAGCATGATATCCAAGGTAATACTCCCAAAGATAATAACAGGTATCATCATGAAAATAATCATGCTAACCACTAATAATCCAAAGGCAACATGATATCCAAGGTAATATTCCCAAAGATAATAACATGTATCATCATGAAAATAATCATGCGAACCACTAGTAATCCAAAGGCAGCATGATATCCAAGGTAATACTCCCAAAGACAATAACATGTATCATCATGAAAATAATCATGCTAACCACTAATACTCCAAAGGCAGCATGATATCCAAAGTAATACTCCGAAAGTATCATATCCAACACCACCATGAAAATAATCATAACATAAGCCACTAATAATCCAATGGCAACATTTCAACCACATAAGCTACAAAATATAATCCTAGAACTCCAAACCACACACTGGTAGAAAAAAGGGCCTATAGTCCCGGTTCGTAAGGGCCTTTAGTCCTGGTTCCTGAACCGGGACTAAAGTGTCGGTACTAATGCCCCGACCCTTTAGTCCCGGTTCAATCCAAAACCGGGACTGATGGGCCTCCACATGGGCAGTGCGCAGAGCCCAGGCAGGAGACCCTTTGGTCCCGGTTGGTGGCACCAACCGGGACGAATAGGCATCCACGCATCAGCTTTTCTGTGCCTGGGTTTTTTGTTTTTTTTGAAAGGGGGGTTTGGGGGTTTGGGGGGGTTAATTTAGGTGTTTCATATATTGTGTTAGCTAGCTATAATTAATGGAGAGAAGTGTCCTCTCTTATGTCCGTGCTTGGTCGACGCTACATACTATACATACGTATAGAGAGGACTAGACACACTAGTTAGCTAGTAAGCAAACGAAGGAAACAGAAGATCGTCATGAACATATATGCATACAGAGAGAAGTGATATCGACCACCTCTCCTTCTCCAAGAGATTGGTCGAACAACAAGTTCTCGTATATCTATCCGACACTACCGGCTACATATATATAATAATTATCTCTTACAAATATAATCATACGGACTCATGGTCCACATAGTATTCTCTGTCTTCAGCGATCACTTGGTCAAGAAAGAATGCCGCCAATTCCTCTTGAATTGCTTGCATGCGAGCTGGTGCTAGGAGTTCATCCCGCTTCCGAAACATCTAATTTGAAGAAGGGGGTCAATACATATATATATGAATGAATGAAACTCAATACAAATGATGGTAATAAAATAAAATTGTGAATGTTGTTATTTACGTACTTAATATTGTTCGTCAGAGTACCCTCCCCGCTCACAGGTCGTGTGGCAGATGGACTCGCAGACATAGTATCCACAGAAATCATTCCCTTGTTCCTGCCACAACCACTTTACAAGAAATAGAGGTCAATCAAACTGATAAGCAAGAATGCTAAATGGTATTGATGAAACTAGCGCTTGAATCACTAGGAGATGCGCGGAACATGCTACTATAGTACTTACTTTCGTGTGTCTAAATTCCAGCTCCTTCGGCAGTCCCGGAACTTTTCTGGTGAATTTTCTCCAAACCCTGCCGGACAAAGAAAACAATTACTTGATATCAGGAAATGAACAAAGTTGCTGATATGGTGGATAATGATCGATTTAACTTACTTCTTGAGGATTTCAGTCATGTCCGCATACTCCTGGGGATCTTTTCGTTTAGAGTCCAAGACGGTTACTACTCCCTGCTCAAGCCTAATCTCTAGGAGAATATAGTGGAAACTGCACACGCATGCATAACTCATCAATTACATTACTATAACCTGGACTAATATATAAGGGAAACCGAATATGCACAAGATAGTAACACTCACTTGAAGTTGTAAGGAAAGAGTATTATATCTTTGTTTTCATTTTTTTTGAATGATCGTAGCAAGTTGGCCTCGGTATCTCCGGGACGATGTTCAACCTCAGTTGCATCTATGAGATATGTGTTAACGAACCCAATATCACCGATTTGTCTTTTCTTCAATTTGGCGATCTTCATTCTGCATAATATAGTGAGGATAATTATAAATACATGCAATGAAAGAGATGAGCTATATAGAGAGACTTAATGACAGAAGTAGTAGTACTTACAGACAGTAGAAGGTGATCGTTGTTTTATCGAGGGCCATTTGATTGAAAAACTGATAGAACTCCTCAAATGGAATAGGCAACATTTCAATTCCAACGAGGTCATGCTCCGGTTTAACTCTCGCATACAAAGTACTCCTCCCCCAGACTCTCTGCAGATTTTCAAGTACCAATCATGTAATCTTCGCATCATCGTTGTTAAAGATATTTCATCTTTGACGAGAGGCTTCCCGTACTCGTATCTGTGTATCTGCACCTCCATGGGATCATAATGTACATCATCGGGCAGGTAATCCTCAACATTGCCATAACCGGGCACCATCCTCGGATCGACGATGTCGCTAGGCACCTTGAGGGGGGGGGGCACGATTGCTTCGCTTGTTCGCCGAGATGGGCAATTTGTTTCCCAGCTACTCGTCGTTCTTTCAGCCTTTGATCACTGATTGTACTTCCCAACTGCTCCGCTTCGGCCCATGTCTTTGCAATAATGCGCTCATAGTTGCCTTTCGGTGGAGACTTGGGTGGTTTTGCCAGGGCAGCCAGAGTGCACTTCACTTTCACCGGATCTACCTTCTCCTCCAGAGGTGGATGTCTCTTTGCTTTCAACCCTTGAAACTAGTCATCCACTTCGGTTTGCGTGATCTTCGCGTTCTCCTCCGGGGTCCTCTTGTATGGTAACTTCTCTGGAGTCTTCAGAGAAGGACCGAATCTATATGTCCTCTCGCCTCTGGTTGTACTGCTAGACGCCAACCGAGCAGACGGAGCGGTTGTCTTCTTTACTTGCTTACGAGGCAGAGGAGAAGGACTACGACACACCGGAGCAGCTGGAGCGGCGGCAGGTCTCTTCCGCCCTTGCTGACGAGGCGGAGAAGGAGGAGGCTGGCTGCTCGAGCGCGTCGGCGCAGGCGGAGAAGGAGGCGGAGTGCCGCCACGCGCCGGACAAGGAGCTGGCTGAGGGCCCTGATCGTCACTCGCCGGAGGAGGAGGCGGAGTGCCCTGACTCGCCGGAGGAGGAGGAGGAGGCGGAGGCATCCAGTTCGGAAGGTTGTTGAGCTCCTTCCGCCATAGGCATGGAGTTTTCAGAGCAGACCCCAGCCGAGTCTCCCCTTCACCGGTAGGGTGGTCAAGCCGGAGGTCCTCAAATCCCTCTGTTATTTCATCCACCATCACCCTAGCATATCCTTCTGGAATCGGCCGGCAGTGAAAAGTTGTGCCGGGTTCAGTAGGATAAACAGAGCCAACAGCCGCCTTGACCTTCAAATTCATCCATTGCGTCATAAGGTGGCAATTTTGAGACTCCGTGATAGCATCCACGGGATAGCTGGCAGGAGCCGTCAAGGCATGCTCCAGCTGAAGCAGCTCGGTGGAAGCCACGCTGCTTCTGCGCTGAGATGGCGAGGTAGCTTCGGGGGAGGCTTCGGCAGTACGTTTGCTGCGATTTGCTTCTCGTTCCTCTATAGCATCTACCCTTGCTTGCAGCGCCTGCATTTGGGTCTGCTGCACTTTTTTCCTCCTCTCATGGGATTTGTAACCGCCTGCGTCCGGAAACCCAACCTTCCACGGAATGGATCCCGGCGTGCCTCGTGTCTGTCCAGGGTGCTCAGGATTCCCGAGGGCCATTGTGAGCTCGTCGTTCTCTCTGTCTGGAAAGAACGTCCCTTCTTGCGCTGCTTCGATATACTGCTTAAGCTTCCTGAATGGTATGTCCATTTGATCGTTCGTCCAAATGCACTTCCCTGTTACAGGGTCCAAGGTTCCGCCGGCCCCGAAGAACCAAGTCCGGCAACGGTTTGGCCAGTTAATTGTCTCTGGTTCAATCCCTTTATCAACCAGATCATTCTTAGTCTTGGACCACTTAGGCCGGTCTACGAGGTAGCCACCTGAACCCGTGCGATGGTGAAGCTTCTTCTTCGCAGCATTTTGCTTGTTTGTCGCCGACATCTTCTTACTCTTTTCCGATGTCTTGTGGGCCACAAATGCGGGCCAGTGATCTCTGATCTTCTCATATCTGCCCTTGAATTCTGGTGTCTCATTATTTTCGACAAACTTATTCAACTCTTTCTTCCACCTCCTGAATAGTTCTGCCGTCCTCTTAAGAGCAAAAGACTTGATTAATTTCTCTTTAACCGGGTTCTCTGGATTATCCTCTGGCGGTAGGGTGAAATTTGACTTCAGCTCAGTCCAAAGATCATTTTTCTGCATATCATTGACATAAGACACCTCAGGGTCTTCTGTAGCCGGCTTAAACCATTGCTGGATGCTTATCGGGATCTTGTCCCTAACCAGAACCCCGCACTGAGCAACAAATGCGTTCTTTGTTCGGATGGGTTCAATTTGTTGGCCGTCGGGCGTGATTGCTATGATCTCAAACTTTTCATCCGAGCTCAACTTTTTCTTCGGGCCTCGTCTGTTTACCGAAGTTGTGCTCGATCCGGAGGGCTAGAAAAAAGAACAAAGACTTAATTAATATGTGTACATACCAAAACAATGAATGCATCAATCAGCTAGTCAGCACAGGCTTAACTAATATATATACCTGGGCGGACTCGGTTCGGTCACCGAAGCCGTCATCACGGTCTCCTTCTTGCACCGGCATTGGGTCACCGGAGCCGTCCTCATGTTCTTCTTCTTGCACCGGCATTAGGTCACCGTAGCCAGCTTATTCACACTCTCCTTCCAGACCATCGGTTTCGTTGAGAAACAACGAGATGGCATCACTTCCTTCTGCGATTATGTCCCTCAACAACACTTCTTTTGCTTCGTCTAGGGCGGTGTCCATAGTTTCTACAAATATTTACAACATGGCAATTATTATTCAAACATGACAGATGGATATATTAGTGCCAAACGTAGAACTAGCTACCTAATCATAGTAAGCTATTGGGAGGGGGTATATATCGACAACGACGACACTACATCTGTGACACCCCAAAAATTTGGCCTTGTTTTATTAAGTTAAAATTTTGCCAGGAATTAAAACTTTGGATTTTTGAGCTCCATTTTGATTTTTTAATCATTTCCTTCCCTGTTATGATGAGTTTTTCCCAAAGAGAAAACTTTTCAAATATGTTATTGGACTTGTTTAACCTCTCAAGAAAGACTTTCCTTTTATCAGTGGAACTAATTAACTAAATTAATTGCTTGATCCTTATTCTTTCTTGAAAATGGTTTTCAAGGTTAAATGGCCATATTTGAACTACAACCATTTGATAAATTCACTTAAAATTCCCATAAAAATTTGGAGATGTCATGTGATGTTTTTAAATCACTTTTATGCAAAAATATATTTCATTCATGAAATATTTTGAGCCCTGCACTCAATTTTCCTTCTCTGGTCCAGAGTGCATTTTGCACTGCAACCCTTTTAAATATTTCTTTAAAACTTCTACCAAAATTAGGGGAGGTCAGTAGGAGCATATTATTCCACTTTGTGCAAAAATCCAGGGTTGTTCTTTGAAAATATTGAGTGAATCAACCTCATTTCCATTCTGGACCAACTTGATGATTTGTGCAGCAACCATAATTTTGCTTGCTCTTTAGCCATTGATTATTTCTCCTACTTGCAGTCCTCCATGTTAAACCCTTAAGTCCAGGAGCATGCACCATTTGGATCATTTTTGGTTCATGAAATAATGCTATTTATTTCCTGTCCAGAAATGTAGTTTAGCAAAATTTGCACGAGCAAGTTTCCCCTTTTGTCCAAATAACCACACCACTCTCTCTTGCATCTAAAGAGACCCCAACCTGGAAGTTTTTGGCCACCCCAAGACTTGCCTAAGTGCCATTAGTATTTAGTCAAACACCTTATGGGCATGATCAGTTTTGACATGAGTTTTGGCATTGCACTGTGAACTTGCACCTCTGACCAAACCAGCATGTCCACTAGACTCCCCGTTTCACCTAACCTAGATCTGTTAATTGCCAGTCTCAACCAAGCTCTGTAGCATGCCACGGCATTGTGTCGAACATCTGGTGTGCGTGCACTGGACGCTCCCAGAGCGCGCCAATTGCAGCCACACGCCCGAGCCGACACGCTGGCCCCCCTGGCTTTGGCCCCCACGGCAGCACCTCGCCACGCGCTCCCCGCCTCGCCGCATCGCGCCAAACCACCCTGGCACGCTACAGCGCCGCCGCCAGGGCGTTCTTGGCGGCACTCCGGCGTCGGCAGTGCGCCTCTGCCACGGGCAGCGCTGCCCAAGCCTCGCCCGCTCGCCACCTGGCCCCTGGAGCAGTGCGAGCTCATCCACGAGGGTGTCGCCTAGCTCTCGTCGCCGCCACGTTCCCCTGCAGCTACAGAACGGCGGTTCGCCGGCCGCCCTTATCCACCGCCGCGGAACCGACCTCGTCGCACTATAAATGGACACCCCGAGCCTCCCCGAGCACGCAGGCGACCTCATGCTACCCCCACGGCGCTCCCCTGCCTCGCATTCGACCCGGGGAGGCCTCCTTCCTCATCTCCGGCAACTCCTGCCGCCGCCACCGCCCCGGCCAATCCGGCACCTCCAGTGCCTCCCCCTCTCCGTTCTCTTCGCCAGTAACTTCCTCATTCCCCTACGAACCCAACCCCCTACTTAATTTTTATCAGGAGCCATCGCCGCCAACAAATCACTTTGTCACCGGAGCTTCCCTCTGCCGCGGAGCTCGCCGCCGATGACTTCTTCCACCCCTGTCAACCCAACAATCACCAGGAAGACCGCCTTGGTCTCGCGGATCCATCCCCACCCTCGGGGGCCCGCGAGGAGCAGCCAAACGCCGGCGACGATCGCCGGAGCCCCGCTCCGCTCGGGCAGAGGAGGGAGACGACGTGCGGCGACTGGTCAAACCTGACCAGTGGGCCCCTGGACCGACTGTCAGCGACCCCGCGCCGTCCACGCTGGAGTAAGTGGAGGCGTCATACCCGTAATACGCCTTCTCTGCGCGAAAGCGTAATCTCTTCAAAACGTTTTCTTTTCCGTTTTAATTTAAAAACAAATTTTGACCAGAACTTTGACTGGCTATAACTTTTTAAATATAAGTCCAAATGAGTTGATTCTTTTTCCTACCTTCTTCAAATTTGATCTAGTTTATTTTAAGATTTATTCAAAAAATTTCAAACAACTTTTTGTTCTGTTTTTGAAGTGTGTGTTAATTCAAATATATTTTCAAATAGGATTTTTGGGAGAGAGAAGAAACTTTCAAAAGTTTGGAGAGCACCCTGCCTTTCCACACATTGAAGGCAAGCATTCTGAACCCGGCATAATAATTTTGGAGTGATCGTTGATGCAGTTATAACACCACCGCATTTCGAAGGACTTGTTATTTCATGTGATATGATCATATGCATGGGTGCATGTTATTGATTTCCATGCTGTTGGTAATGGACACACTTGTAATGATAATCACCCTCATGAGCTTTGCATGCATACCGGCAGGAAACCGGGAAAACCTCTGCCTTGGGTAGGTATGAGTTTGTCGCCGGTCTCCGTCGGGACGGTTCTGTTTGGTATGGCATGGTAAGGTGATATGAGTGGTGACTCTGTTTGATGAAATATATTTGTTATGCTAATCGTGCAGGGAATACTTGAACCTCCTGAGTCGACCGTAGATCGAGTCTTGTTCCAGTAACCCCCATACTTGTTTCGTACTACCACTCGTCTCTACAGCAAGTAGAGTACGGTTCAGTAAGTTGTCAACCTCTTTCTAGCACACACCGTACAGAGAGGCCATGGTGGAAGATACCGGTTGTAACTGGTAGGCAGACCACCTGGTCCGGGGGCATGGGTGTTTCCGGTTGGGACCGAGAGGGGAGGCCACCCCTTAGAGCGCGCGATATAAATTTGATCCCATGCTACGCGAGGTTGTAGCCTCACCACTTAGAGTTTGCTTAACAGGTGCCGTGGGTGATTCCAGACACGTGTGTGATAAGCTGGTGTGTGCAAGTTAGGTGTGTTTTCAACAAAAAGACCGTAGACGGAATTAGTCCTGCTGGACTAAAGAAATCCGTTACTCGTGGGTAAAGAGTACACCCTCTGCAGAGAATAAAACTATTCGAATAGCCGTGTCCATGGTTAAGGATTACAGTCTGGGATGGGTCAGGTGTCGGTCTTAGCGTCGGTCTTCGGAGGTGAAACGGTTAACCAGTAATGGAATTACTGCTTGTGACTTGTGATAACTATGATTATTATTATTGTTGACTAACCCATGATAATATTGTTATTACCGAATATCTCTGGAATGGTTCTACCTCCGGGATATTCATTATGATTGTTTCTTTTTAAAAGCCCTTTATGTGGCGTCGCCCAGACGCCCGACTGTGGCATTTCTTTTAAAGCCTTTTTTGTGGCGTCGCTCAGACGCCCGACTGTGGCATTTCTTTTAAAGCCCTTTATGTGGCGTCGCTCAGACGCCCGACTGTGCCATTACTTGTTATTTATTTCATAAATTTTAATACTGCTATGTTATTGCAATTTTATAAATAACTTGCTTGCATGCATCCGAGATTTATTTATCTTTTGTGACTGACGTCATGAGCATAAAATATTTTCAGCACATCATCGTTATATTATACCTGTGTTCATAATGTTTGCGAGTACATTCAAAGTACTCACTGGCTTGTCCCTGGCTATTGTCTTGGCCAGATTTTCTTGCTCGGAGAGGAGCGACGCGATGCCAGCCCCGGAAACCACTCAATGGAGATAGCAGCCTCGTGAAGATAGGAATTTAACCTGGTCAGCTGTTCCCGTGGGGAATGGAGTCCCATAGACACAGATGTTTCACAACCCGCTTCCGCCATCAACCACTAGAAACCATTTGTTGTACCCACAGGCCAGAATGGTCTTGTACTACATATTTTGTATTCTTTTGCTTGGAGTTTCTGTATCAAGTTGGAGCCTCATCAGCTAACAGTAATCCTGGGGCTGATGAGCACGACGGTCTTTTCTGGAAATTTATTACCCGGAAAACCGGTCGTGACAGGCTTGGTATCAGAGCCAGGCTGACCATTGGCTAATCCTATATTAGCCAGGTCAATAAACTTAGGCAAACCAACCCACTAGACCTTAACCAAACCCCAGCCATACTTCTCGTGCTAGATAGCCACACAGTGACCCCAACACCTTTTGGCAGTCGGTGCCCAACCTATCAACCTAACCCGTCACTCATGCGCCAGTGACCGGCTCCTAAATAGTCCTTTCTCACAAGCGTGCGAAGGAAGACTCCGCTCCCTTTTCCTATAAAAAGGGCGCGCTAGCACCCAACCAGCACAGCACAACCGCTACCCCAAACCAAGCCATAATGCCTGGACCTATCGTGCACAATGAAACCACAACAACCAACCTTGGAGGTTTTGTGACCATCCTCGCAAACCTCATCCGTCGTGCCTACGCGTTAGAGGAGCCACCAGAATATGTTGTGTATCAAGGACCCATGAGCGGTGAAGACCGTCAATTCTGGGCCACTGTGCACATTTATGGTAGGAGTCTAGCACCCGAACGCCCCTACCGGTTCACCGGAAGAACAACTTCCTTTGAGCCACAAGCCATCCAGCTAGCCGCTCGAGAGGCTATAGTTCATCTCAGGCACTTGTCGCCCAGAGTTAACTGTCGCTCGTTCCACTACTACCCAGACGTGAAGGATATGGTAGACCACCCCAAGTTGCTAATGGAGATCACGAGACGGACCCCGCATTGTTGCACCTAGTGCGCTATGTAAGTGCACTAGAGTCACTGTTCGACCAGATCACCATTGATCTAATCGCAGCTCGTGGAGAGCTGGTTCGTCGAGCCCCGGCGAGAGAAGAAAACGAGCCCAACACCGACAACCCAGTCGTGTTGTTTGGACAACCGATCGAGACCCCGAGATCTGCCCCAGCCATCGGCCAAGGTGCTGCGATAACCCCAGAAGTGCTTCGTCGCATTTTGGGAGCACACTCCAACGGGGTTGTGGCCAACAATCCCCGCGATGGTCATCATCACTACCCCGACCCTGCAGTTCCTCCGCCATCTCCGACTAATCCCGGCAGAGAGACACGTGGAGAAGCCTCGACATCCACCAGGCACGCCCGTTTAGACATAAACGAGGTAGACTGAGCCGTATGAGTAGTACCAAGTTTCAATGTATCCTCGCTTTGTAATCATGCGACCGCGTATATTAACGCAGCCTGTCTTTGTGCCTCTGTGTTAATAGTAGCCTTGCATGTTTGGTCAGCGCATAGCTGCATATTTTCCGGGCACAACTACCAAAACCAGCCCGACGACAACCACAGTAACACATCTCTTTATGAGGTATGTGTATCTCTGACACTGACCTGACCTTTGGAGCCAAGCTGGCAAGTTTATTACCTTTCACCACGGTAAAAATGATCCAGCTCCATTGCTATATAAAGGCCACCTTGTGACCTTACCCAGCAACCCCCACCTTGTGCACCACACTCGCACTTTTTCCTGTCATGCCGAACCCCAGCATTCATCTGAGAACCCCAGATGCAACTCCAGGTAGCTTTGTCAAAATATTGTGGGATTTTACCCGCAGTACCATGGGTTCTACCCAGCCACCCCAGTACGAGCTGTTCAAATCAAGGATCACCCCCTCCACCTCGGAATATTGGGCAGCAGTACACATTCCTCCTGTAGACCCCAACCAAGATCCAATAGAAGTTTCCTTCGTGGGGAAATCTATGCCAACCCCACACTTGGCCATAGAAGCTGCTGCGAAAGAAGCGATTGCTCGTCTTCGATCCGCAGTACCCTATGCCCGCGAACGAGGATATTATTACTTTCCGAGTCGTGCAGCACCCGGAGAAGTAACGTCTTTTCCCGGTGGGCGTATTGAGAGAGACCCAGTTCTGGCCAACCTTATCCAGTACATCATTGCTCAAGAGCATTTAAACCAGCAAGTGATGGATTATCTCCAGAGCCTCGCAGATTTAAATCCTCAGGTTGCCATCGGCAGACCACTGAGACCCGACATGGAGAGACGCATACATCGACTGGTCAATCCACTGCCTCCGATTGAAGAAGAATGTATCCCTTTACCAGAGACATTTTATCAGGACCCCGCCCAGTTACCATTTTCATTTTAGACGTCACTACTGTATTTGTCCTTTGCAGCATTTATTTATGTGTGTGACTTATGCGTGATACCCTGAGTTTGTACGACGAGTCAATTATTTGGCTTCTACTAATGGGTGTAGTTTTTGTTGTGGTTTATGCTCCTTTAAATTAACTGTTTTTCCCTCGCGAAATCCTGGAGTGAGATTTCTTTTCCCTGAATTGCTACACCTGCCACTTCACGGCGTGGATTATTTAATTCCACTCAGCACCACGAGCAGACTCACAACCATAATCATTCGGACACATACACTGTTTGCAAAACTTTGCAACGGTGTTACATCCAGCTAATCACCCCCTAACAACAGTTAGCACCGGCACACTCCATCTACTCCTCATGATCACCACCACTGCGGAGAGCCAACACCCGAGCCGCAGCATCGCGATACTCGTCGAAGATCATCGCGCACAGGAGCACAGAGAGCCCCAGCAGCGTCGCTAGCCCTCCGCATATCAGGATCACAAACCAGCCCGGCATCGCCTCCGCCATTAGAGCCTCGACCGAGCTTCTGTAAGCAGTAGCGGAGAAATAAGGAGGAGGAGGAGAAGTGAGGCCAGGTGTAAGGAGGAAGAGAGAGGCACCCCGGCCGTTTTTATAGCTCGAGCTCAGTGTACGGTGGGCGAAGTCCACCAACGCCGCTCATCGCCGATCGCCGGTGTTCGGAGTCGAATCCGCGAGCAGTGCCGATAGCGCACTGGCCCGCGAGGTGAGTGCACGCTGCACCAGCAGCTAGCACGCCGCGCACTACCACGGTACGGCCTAGATGCCCTACACACTAGGCTTCGCCGGTGGAGAAAGCGCGCGGGAGAGAGGAGGAAGAAAGGGCCAGAGGAAGAAGAAGAGGAGACTGACAGTGGACCCCGGGTCCACCTGTCGGCCAGCGAGAGCACTGTGCTCTCGGGTACAACCAGCGTATATCTAAATTTTGGAGTTATCCTAAATCTATATCCAGCGTAGAAATCACCCGTTTTGTCCCGAACCGTAGACTTTTCCGCGCAGCCCCAGTTTTTCACACTATGGTTTTTCACCACTTATTGCCCTCTCACTGTGGCCACATCTTTATTGCGTAAATATTTTCTCAACACCACTTTTAGCAAATCTCGAGGGCGAGATTTTTCTTAAGGGGGATAGTATTGTGACACCCCAAAAATTTGGCCTTGTTTTATTAAGTTAAAATTTTGCCAGGAATTAAAACTTTGGATTTCTGAGCTCCATTTTGATTTTTAATCATTTCCTTCCCTGTTATGATGAGTTTTTCCCAAAGAGAAAACTTTTCAAATATGTTATTGGACTTGTTTAACCTCTCAAGAAAGACTTTCCTTTTATCAGTGTAACTAATTAACTAAATTAATTGCTTGATCCTTATTCTTTCTTGAAAATGGTTTTCAAGGTTAAATGGCCATATTTGAACTACAACCATTTGATAAATTCACTTAAAATTCCCATAAAAATTTGGAGATGTCATGTGATGTTTTTAAATCACTTTTATGCAAAAATATATTTCATTCATGAAATATTTTGAGCCCTGCACTCAATTTTCCTTCTCTAGTCCAGAGTGCATTTTGCACTGCAACCCTTTTAAATATTTCTTTAAAACTTCTACCAAAATTAGGGGAGGTCAGTAGGAGCATATTGTTCCACTTTGTGCAAAAATCCAGGGTTGTTCTTTGAAAATATTGAGTGAATCAACCTCATTTCCATTCTGGACCAACTTGATGATTTGTGCAGCAACCATAATTTTGCTTGCTCTTTAGCCATTGATTATTTCTCCTACTTGTAGTCCTCCATGTTAAACCCTTAAGTCCAGGAGCATGCACCATTTGGATCATTTTTGGTTCATGAAATAATGCTATTTATTTCCTGTCCAGAAATGTAGTTTAGCAAAACTTGCACTAGCAAGTTTCCCCTTTTGTCCAAATAACCACACCACTCTCTCTTGCATCTAAAGAGACCCCAACCTAGAAGTTTTTGGCCACCCCAAGACTTGCCTAAGTGCCATTGGTATTTGGTCAAACACCTTATGGGCATGATCAGTTTTGACATGAGTTTTGGCATTGCACTGTGAACTTGCACCTCTGACCAAACCAGCATGTCCACTGGACTCCCCGTTTCACCTAACCTAGATCTGTTAATTGCCAGTCTTAACCAAGCTCTGTAGCATGCCGCGGCATTGTGTCGAACATCTGGTGTGCGTGCACTGGACGCGCCCAGAGCGCGCCAATTGCAGCCACACGCCCGAGCCGACACGCTGCCCCCTGGCTTTGGCCCCCACGGCAGCACCTCGCCACGCGCTCCCCGCCTCGCAGCATCGCGCCAAACCACCCTGGCACGCTACAGCGCCACCGCCAGGGTGTTCTTGGCGGCACTCCGGCGTCGGCAGTGCGCCTCTGCCACGGGCAGCGCCGCCCAAGCCTCGCCCGCTCGCCACCTGGCCCCTGGAGCAGTGCGAGCTCATCCACGAGGGTGTCGCCTAGCTCTCGTCGCCGCCACGTTCCCCTGCAGCTACAGAACGGCGGTTCGCCGGCCGCCCTTATCCACCGCCGTGGAACCGACCTCGTCGCACTATAAATGGACACCCCGAGCCTCCCCGAGCACGCAGGCGACCTCATGCTACCCCCACGGCGCTCCCCTGCCTCGCATTCGACCCGGGGAGGCCTCCTTCCTCATCTCCGGCAACTCCTGCCGCCGCCACCGCCCCGGCCAATCCGGCACCTCCAGTGCCTCCCCCTCTCCGTTCTCTTTGCCAGTAACTTCCTCATTCCCCTACGAACCCAACCCCCTACTTAATTTTTATCAGGAGCCATCGCCGCCAACAAATCACTTTGTCACCGGAGCTTCCCTCTGCCGCGGAGCTCGCCGCCGACGACTTCTTCCACCCCTGTCAACCCAACAATCACCGGGAAGACCGCCTTGGTCTCGCGGATCCATCCCCACCCTCGGGGGCCCGCGAGGAGCAGCCAAACGCCGGCGACGATCGCCGGAGCCCCGCTCCGCTCGGGCAGAGGAGGGAGACGACGCGCGGCGACTGGTCAAACCTGACCAGTGGGCCCCTGGACCGACTGTCAGCGACCCCGCGCCGTCCACGCTGGAGTAAGTGGAGGCGTCATACCCGTAATACGCCTTCTCTGCGCGAAAGCGTAATCTCTTCAAAACGTTTTCTTTTCCGTTTTAATTTAAAAACAGATTTTGACCAGAACTTTGACTGGCTATAACTTTTTAAATATAAGTCCAAATGAGTTGATTCTTTTTCCTACCTTCTTCAAATTTGATCTAGTTTATTTTAAGATTTATTCAAAAATTTTCAAACAACTTTTTGTTCTGTTTTTGAAGTGTGTGTTAATTCAAATATATTTTCAAATAGGATTTTTGGGAGAGAGAAGAAACTTTCAAAAGTTTGGAGAGCACCCTGCCTTTCCACACATTGAAGGCAAGCATTCTGAACCCGGCATAATAATTTTGGAGTGATCGTTGATGCAGTTATAACACCACCGCATTTCGAAGGACTTGTTATTTCATGTGATATGATCATATGCATGGGTGCATGTTATTGATTTCCATGCTGTTGGTAATGGACACACTTGTAATGATAATCACCCTCATGAGCTTTGCATGCATACCGGCAGGAAACCGGGAAAACCTCTGCCTTGGGTAGGTATGAGTTTGTCGCCGGTCTTCGTCGGGACGGTTCTGTTTGGTATGGCATGGTAAGGTGATATGAGTGGTGACTCTGTTTGATGAAATATATTTGTTATGCTAATCATGCAGGGAATACTTGAACCTCCTGAGTCGACCGTAGATCGAGTCTTGTTCCAGTAACCCCCATACTTGTTTCGTACTACCACTCGTCTCTACAGCAAGTAGAGTACGGTTCAGTAAGTTGTCAACCTCTTTCTAGCACACACCGTACAGAGAGGCCATGGTGGAAGATACCGGTTGTAACTGGTAGGCAGACCACCTGGTCCGGGGGCATGGGTGTTTCCGGTTGGGACCGAGAGGGGAGGCCACCCCTTAGAGCGCGCGATATAAATTTGATCCCATGCTACGCGAGGTTGTAGCCTCCCCACTTAGAGTTTGCTTAACAGGTGCCGTGGGTGATTCCAGACACGTGTGTGATAAGCTGGTGTGTGCAAGTTAGGTGTGTTTTCAACAAAAAGACCGTAGACGGAATTAGTCCTACTGGACTAAAGAAATCCGTTACTCGTGGGTAAAGAGTACACCCTCTGCAGAGAATAAAACTATTCGAATAGCCGTGTCCATGGTTAAGGATTACAGTCTGGGATGGGTCAGGTGTCGGTCTTAGCGTCGGTCTTCGGAGGTGAAACGGTTAACCAGTAATGGAATTACTGCTTGTGACTTGTGATAACTATGATTATTATTATTGTTGACTAACCCATGATAATATTGTTATTACCGAATATCTCTGGAATGGTTCTACCTCCGGGATATTCATTATGATTATTTCTTTTTAAAAGCCCTTTATGTGGCGTCGCCCAGACGCCCGACTGTGGCATTTCTTTTAAAGCCTTTTTTGTGGCGTCGCTCAGACGCCCGACTGTGGCATTTCTTTTAAAGCCCTTTATATGGCGTCGCTCAGACGCCCGACTGTGGCATTACTTGTTATTTATTTCATAAATTTTAATACTGCTATGTTATTGCAATTTTATAAATAACTTGCTTGCACGCATCCGAGATTTATTTATCTTTTGTGACTGACGTCATGAGCATAAAATATTTTCATCACATCATCGTTATATTATACCTGTGTTCATAATGTTTGCGCGTACATTCAAAGTACTCACTGGCTTGTCCCTGGCTATTGTCATGGCCAGATTTTCTTGCTCGGAGAGGAGCGACGCGATGCCAGCCCCGGAAACCACTCAATGGAGATAGCAGCCTCGCGAAGATAGGAATTTAACCTGGTCAGCTGTTCCCGTGGGGAATGGAGTCCCATAGACACAGATGTTTCACAACCCGCTTCCGCCATCAACCACTAGAAACCATTTGTTGTACCCACAGGCCAGAATGGTCTTGTACTACATATTTTGTATTCTTTTGCTTGGAGTTTCTGTATCAAGTTGGAGCCTCATCAGCTAACAGTAATCCTGGGGCTGATGAGCACGACGGTCTTTTCTGGAAATTTATTACCCGGAAAACCGGTCGTGACAACATCTATGTCCCTCGACGACCCTCGTTCCCGATAAAAAAAAGAGGAGGAAGAAGAAAAAAAAGAGGAGAAGAAAGAATAGAGGAGAAGAACTCCTCTATTCTTTCTTCTCCTCTTTTTTTTCTTCTTCCTCTTCTTTTTTTATCTTCTTCTTCCTCTCATGTTCGAGAGGATCACCGAGGGGTCGGGAGGTTGCCTAGTGTCAAAGGATTCAACAAAACCATGTCTTCATCATTAGGTGAAAGTAACATCTGCATGATGGTACGAAGCTCTTCAAAGTTGTTCTGGAACGGAGTCCCAGATAGGATAATTCGCTTTTTGGTACAAAGTTCAGCAAGAGCCTTCCGAATATCGCTATTTGGAAGGCCTTTGCTGAATTCATACCAAAAGGCGGATTATCCTGTCCGGGACTCCATTCCAGAACAACTTTGCAGAACTTCATACCAACATGCCCTGGTTACTTCCGGCTAATGATGAAGGCATGGATTTCTTCAATACTTTGACACTAGGAAACCTCTCTCGACACCTCGAACCCTCGACGACCCTGGAACCCTCGACCCCTTGGCGATCCTCTTCTTCCTCTCATGTTCGAGAGGATCGCCGAGGGGTCAGGAGGTTGCATAGTGTCAAAGGATTCAACAAAACCATGTCTTCATCATTAGGCGAAAGTAACATGTGCATGATGGTACGAAGCTCTTCAAAGTTGTTCTAGAACGGAGTCCCAGATAGGATAATTCGCTTTTTGGTACAAAGTTCAGCAAGAGCCTTCCGAATATCGCTATTTGGAAGGCCTTTGCTGAATTCGTACCAAAAGGCGGATTATCCTATCCGGGACTCCATTCCAGAACAACTTTGCAGAACTTCGTACCAACATGCCCTGGTTACTTCCGGCTAATGATGAAGGCATGGATTTCTTCAATACTTTGACACTAGGAAACCTCTCTCGACCCCTCGGCGATCCTCGACCCCTCGAACCCTCGACGACCCTGGAACCCTCGACCCTCGACCCTAAAACCCTCAACCCTTGAACCCTTAACGACCCTCGACCCTCTACCCTAGTACCCGACCCTCGACCCCTCGGTGATCCTCGACACCCTCGTTCCCGATAAAAATTAAGAAGAAGAAGAAGAAGAAGAAGAAGAAGAAGAAGAAAGAGGAGAAGAAGAAAGGAATAGCTAGAGGAGAAGATCGAAGAAAAAAAGAAAAAAAAAGAGGAGAAGAAGAAAGGAATAGTGGAGAAGAAGAAAAAATAGAATATATTCTTTTTTCTCTTCTTCTCCACTATTCCTTTCTTATTCTCCTCTTCTTTTTTCTTCTTCTTATTTATTTCTCCTCTTCTTCCTCTCCTCTTCTTCTTCTTATTTAGTTCTCTCGACCCCTCGTCCCTCTTTCGACCCCTCGACGACCCTCGTCCCTGATAACATTTTTTTTCTCCCCTCGACACCTCTCGACCTCTCGTCCCACTCTCGACCCCTCATCATCATCTATCACCCCCTCGTTTTCTTTAGCATATATCCATGAACAAAATAGAGGAGAAGATCGAAGAAAAAAAAGAAGTCTTCCTCTTCTTATTTTCCTTTTTCCACTCCTTCCTTTTCTTCTTCTTCTTCTTCCTTCTTCCTTCTTCCTCTTTTCTTCCTTTTCCTTATTTTACTTTTTCCTCTACACTAACCTAATTAAAATGCACTAACCTAAAATCGATATCTACTAACAAACTAAATAAAAAATTAATACATATATGAAAAACATATATAAACAAAAAAATGCTATGAACATTATATTCATACATACATATATAGCCACATCCATTCATCATATAGCTATAAACAAAAAAATTAATACATATAAGAAAAAACATATATAAAAATGCTATGAACAGAGCCTCGACGGCAGCGGCTCACAACGGGGGCGGCCGGCGAGGGCGACGGCGGCGGCGGCGATGGCGTCGGCGACGACCACGGCGTTGGCGGGGGCGGGCGGCGGGCGGCGTCGGGGCAGCGCCTGGCGGCGACGGGGCAGGGGCGACGAGGACGGCGGGCTCGGGGCGGCGCCGGGCGTGGGTGACGGCGGGGGCGGCGGCGACGTCGGGGCGGCGCGGGGCAGCGCCTGGCGGCGACGGGGCAGGGGCGACGAGGACGGCGGGCTCGGGGCAGCACGGGGCGCGGGCGACGGCGGGGGCTGCGACGACGACGGGGCGGCGCGGGGCGTGGGCGACGACAGGGGCTGCGACGACGTGCGCGGGCGACAACGACGAGGAGCAGGGCGTCGGGGCAGAGGGCGGCGTCGGCGGCGGGGAGAATGAGGAACTGAATGAAATTTTTGACAATTGTTGTATATATAGCAAGAGCATTGGTCCCGGTTCGTGAAACCAACTGGGACTAATGCCCCCCTTTAGTCCCGGTTGGTGCCACCAACCGGGACCAAAGGCCTCTTTTCAGCAGCCCAAAGGGCGGGAAGCGCAGGGGGGCATTAGCCCAAAGGGCGGGAAGCGGCGGCCTTTGGTCCCGGTTGGTGGCACCAACCGGGACTACAGGGGGGCATTAGTCCCGGGTCGTAGCACCAACCGGGACTAATGCCGCCCTTTTGCCCCGGTTGGTGCCACCAACTGGGACCAAAGGCCTGTGCTGCCCGGAACCCAAATATTTAGTCCCACCTCGCTAGTTGAGAGGGAGGCGCACCTGTTTATAAGGTGCGGTGCACCTTCCCTCTCGAGCTCCTCTCTAAAGCAGGCTTTCGGGCCTAACACTGCAATCTGTGCCTGTGGGCCTACTGGGCCTCCCGCGGGCCTGAATCCTGGCCCATGGTAGGGTTTCTAGTCGTATTCAGGCCGTGGGGGCCCAGTAGGTGGCACTTTTTTGTTTTTTTGTTTCTACTTAGAACTAAATACTTATAGTTTTGTAGTGTTTTCTTTTTTATTTTAGGTCACAAAAATTATAAACTTTCTGTTAGTGCCGTTAGTTTTAAAATTTGAATAGTTTAAATTTGATTTTTTAAAATTTGTGTGAATCACTAGTTTATGAATAACTTTACTATAAAAATTGATTTTTGAGTCAATCTTTTTCCTGCTATTTAATATTACTGTGTTTTATCATTATACTCAATTTGGTAATTTTAGTTAGTCATAACAAATATTATAGGGGTGAGCCCTATTTTTTTCCAGTTTTTTTGTTTTGTTTTCTGCATTATTTATTTCCTTTTGTTTTTTGCTTTATTTTTTAATTCTTTTTGCTTTTAGTTTTAGAAAAATTATAAACTTTCTGTTAGTGCCATTAGTTTTCAAATTTGAAAACACTTTTTTAGTTTTTTGTTTTCTTTGTTGCTTTATTTATTTTATTTTGTTTCTACTTACAACAAAATACTTATTGTTGCTATTTTTATTTTTTTCCAGTTTTTTGTTTTGTTTTCTGTATTATTTATTTTCTTTTGTTTTTTGCTTTATTTTTTAATTCTTTTTGCTTTTAGGTCAGCAAAATTATAAACTTTCTGTTAGTGCCATTAGTTTTAGAAAAAATATAAACTTTCTGTTAGTGCCATTAGTTTTCAAATTTGAATAGTTAAAATTTGAACATAGATGCACCTATAGAGAAAATTCGACCTAAATTCATAGTTTTCAAATGAACTCTGAAAAAGTTGGCATAGCATACTCGTCTGTTACAAATTTGGCATGGTATCATCATAATAGTTGCGGGAGAAAGTCTTCACTTTTTCTTCGCTTGTGTCATTTGCTTATTGCGCCGTAACCATGGATAATCTTCATTGTTTATCAGGATGCTTGGGTCAGCCTTGACATTGAAGGGAGGAATTTCATGAAACTTTTCATAATCTTCAGACATGTCTGTCTTGCCGTCCACTCCCAGGATGTCCCTTTTTCCTGAAAGAACTATGTGGCGCTTTGGCTCATCGTATGATGTATTCGCTTCCTTATCTTTTCTTTTTCTCGGTTTGGTAGACATGTCCTTCACATAGATAACCTGTGCCACATCATTGGCTAGGACGAACGGTTCGTCAGTGTACCCAAGATTTTTCAGATCCACTGTTGTCATTCCGTACTGTGGGTCTACCTGTACCCCGCCGCCTAACAGATTGACCCATTTGCACTTAAACAAAGGGACCTTAAAATCAGGTCCGTAGTCAAGTTCCCATATGTCCACTATGTAACCATAATATGTATCCTTTCCGCTCTCGGTTGCTGCATCAAAGCGGACACCGCTGTTTTGGTTGGTGCTCTTTTGATCTTGGGCGATCGTGTAAAATGTATTCCCATTTATCTCGTATCCTTTGTAAGTCAATACAGTCAAAGATGGTCCCCTGGACAACAAGTACAACTCATCACAAACAGTGTTGTCACCTCTGAGACGTGTTTCCAACCAACTGCTGAAAGTCCTGATGTGTTCACATGTAATCCAGTCGTCGCACTGCTCCGGGTGTTTGGAGCGCAGACTGTTCTTGTGTTCATCGACATACGGGGTCACCAAGGTAGAGTTCTGTAGAACTGTGTAGTGTGCTTGAGACCAAGAATATCCGTCCCTGCATATTATTGAGTCTCTTCCAAGAGTGCCTTTTCCAGTCAGTCTCCCCTCATACCGCGATTTAGGGAGACCTATCTTGTTAAGGCCAGGAATGAAGTCAACACAAAACCCGATAACATCCTCTGTTTGATGGCCCATGGAGATGCTTCCTTCTGGCCTAGCGCGATTACGGACATATTTCTTTAGGACTCCCATGAACCTCTCAAAGGGGAACATATTGTGTAGAAATACGGGCCCCAGGATGACAATCTCGTCGACTAGATGAACTAGGACGTGCGTCATGATATTGAAGAAGGATGGTGGGAACACCAGCTCGAAACTGACAAGACATTGCGCCACATCACTCCTTAGCCTTGGTACGATTTCTGGATCGATCACCTTCTGAGAGATTGCATTGAGGAATGCACATAGCTTCACAATGGCTAATCGGACGTTTTCCGGTAGAAGCCCCCTCAATGCAACCGGAAGCAGTTGCGTCATAATCACGTGGCAGTCATGAGACTTTAGGTTCTGAAACTTTTTCTCTGGCATATTTATTATTCCCTTTATATTCGACGAGAAGCCAGTCGTGACCTTCATACTGAGCAGGCATTCAAAGAAGATTTCTTTCTCTTCTTTCGTAAGAGCGTAGCTGGCAGGACCTTTATACTGCTTCGGAGGCATGCCGTCTTTTTCGTGCAAACGTTGCAGGTCCTCCCGTGCCTCAGGTGTATCTTTTGTCTTCCCATACACGCCCAAGAAGCCTAGCAGGTTCACGCAAAGGTTCTTCGTCACGTGCATCACGTCGATTGAGGAGCGGACCTCTAGGTCTTTCCAGTAGGGTAGGTCCCAAAATATAGATTTCTTCTTCCACATGGGTGCGTGTCCCTCAGCGTCATTCGGAACAGCTAGTCCACCGGGACCCTTTCCAAAGATTACGTAGTGTAAATCATTGACCATAGCAAGCACGTGATCACCGGTGCGCATGGCGGGCTTCTTCCGGTGATCTGCCTCGCCTTTGAAATGCTTGCCTTTCTTTCGACATTGATGGTTGGTCGGAAGAAATCGACGATGGCCCAGGTACACATTCTTCCTGCATTTGTCCAGGTATATACTTTCAGTGTCATCTAAACAGTGCGTGCATGCGTGGTATCCTTTGTTTGTCTGTCCTGAAAGGTTACTGAGAGCGGGCCAATCGTTGATGGTCACGAACAGCAACGCCTTAAGGTTAAATTCCTCCTGTCTGTGCTCATCCCACGTACGTACACCGTTTTCATTCCACAGCTGTAAAAGTTCTTCAACTAATGGCCTTAGGTACACATCAATTTCGTTGCCGGGTTGCTTAGGGCCTTGGATGAGAACTGGCATCATAATGAACTTCCGCTTCATGCACATCCAAGGAGGAAGGTTATACATACATAGAGTCACGGGCCAGGTGCTGTGATTGCTGCTCTGCTCCCCGAAAGGATTAATGCCATCCGCGCTTAAAGCAAACCATACATTCCTTGGGTCCTTTGCAAACTCATCCCAGTACTTTCTCTCGATTTTTCTCCACTGCGACCCGTCAGCGGGTGCTCTCAACTTCCCATCTTTCTTTCGGTTCTCACTGTGCCATCGCATCAACTTGGCATGCTCTTCGTTTTTGAACAGACGTTTCAACCGTGGTATTATAGGAGCATACCACATCACCTTCGCAGGAACCCTCTTCCTGGGGGGCTCGCCGTCAACATCACCAGGGTCATCTCGTCTGATCTTATACCGCAATGCACCGCATACCGGGCATGCGTTCAGATCCTTGTATGCACCGCGGTAGAGGATGCAGTCATTAGGGCATGCATGTATCTTCTCCACCTCCAATCCTAGAGGGCATACGACCTTCTTTGCTGCGTATGTACTGTCGGGCAATTCGTTATCCTTTGGAAGCTTCTTCTTCAATATTTTCAGTAGCTTCTCAAATCCTTTGTCAGCCACAACATTCTCTGCCTTCCACTGCAGCAATTCCAGTACGGTACCGAGCTTTGTGTTGCCATCTTCGCAATTGGGGTATAACCCTTTTTTGTGATCCTCTAACATGCGATCGAACTTCAGCTTCTCCTTTTGACTAATGCATTGCGTCCTTGCATCGACAATGACCCGGCGGAGATCATCATCATCGGGCACATCGTCTGGTTCCTCTTGATCTTCAGCAGCTTCACCCGTTGCAGCATCATTGGGCACATCGTCTGGTTCCTCTTGATCTTCACCAGCTCCCCCCGTTGCAGCATCACCGTATTCAGGGGGCACATAGTTGTCATCGTAGTCTTCTTCTTCGCCGTCTTCCATCATAACCCCTATTTCTCCGTGCCTCGTCCAAACATTATAGTGTGGCATGAAACCCTTGTAAAGCAGGTGGGAGTGAAGGATTTTCCGGTTAGAGTAAGACCTCGTATTCCCACATTCAGTGCATGGACAACACATAAAACCATTCTGCTTGTTTGCCTCAGCCGCATCGAGAAACTCATGCACGCCCTTAATGTACTCGCGGGTGTGTCTGTCACCGTACATCCATTGCCGGTTCATCTGCGTGCATTATATATAATTAAGTGTCCAAATTAATAGAAGTTCATCATCACATTAAAACCAAAGTGCATACATAGTTCTCATCTAACAACATATAGCTCTCCAGAGCATCTAATTAATTAAACCATACATTGAAACTATGTAAAACATTTCAATGCGAAAACAAATGCGATCATAATCGCAACCAAGGTAACAATTGATCCAACGGCATAATGATACCAAGCCTCGGTATGAATGGCATATTTCTAATCTTTCTAATCTTCAAGCGCATTGCATCCATCTTGATCTTGTGATCATCGACGACATCCGCAACATGCAACTCCAATATCATCTTCTCCTCCTCAATTTTTTTATTTTTTCCTTCAACAAATTGTTTTCTTCTTCAACTAAATTTAACCTCTCGACAATAGGGTCGGTTGGCATTTCCGATTCACATACATCCTAGATAAATAAAATCTATGTCACGTTGGTCGGCATAATTTTCATAAACAATAAATGAACCAATAGTTATAAAGATAATATACATACCACATCCGAATCATAGACAGGACGAGGGCCGACGGGGGCGGATACCAAAACCATCGCACTATATAAGATGCAATAATAAATGTAAGAAAATGATACAAGTATCTATCTAAACATACAAGTAAGAATATTTTTCCTTTCAGAAAGAAGATAAGAACAAGAGGCTCACCACGGTGGTGTCGGTGATGAGATCGGCGCGGGTGATCGACGGCGGTGAAGACGGGGACGGGGCGTGACGGACCGCTAAATCTAGACAAATCTCGAGGAAAATGGAGCTTGGAGGTCGAGCTTCGAGAGGAGAAAGCTTAAGTAGTGTGGCTCGGGCATTCCATCGAACACCTCATGTGCATAGGAGGTGAGCTAGAGAACCACAAAGCCCTCTCCCCCTCGGCCAGAAAAAACAGAGCACTGTGCTCTGCTCTTGCGCGAGGGGGTATATATAGGCACCTCATTGGTCCCGGTTGGTGACATGAGCCGGGACTAAAGGGGAGCCTTTGGTCCCGGTTCAAGCCACCAACCGGGACCAATGGTGGTGGGCCAGGAGCGAGGCCCATTGGTCCCGGTTCATCCCACCAACCGGGACCAAAAGGTCCAGATGAACCGGGACCAATGGCCCACGTGGCCCGGCCGCCCCCTGGGCTCACGAACCGGGACCAATGCCCACATTGGTCCCGGTTCTAGACTGAACCAGGACTAATGGGCTGACCTGGCCTGGACCAAAGCCCTGTTTTCTACTAGTGACATCATGGCAATAACAAGATCAAAATACAACTCCGAGGAATTGCCATGCACAAAGTCATGTAGCTAAAGCAATATTTTAAACAAGTTCAAATAATTTAAACCATGTCACTGCATTGCAGGAGGGTGTGGCTTGCCTGGGGTGGAAGAAATTACCGGGAGAAAGTGCGAGAAACTCGCGGAAAGGATCGCCGGAAAACATACCCTCTCGGAGGGGGCTGAATAAGGGCAGGGGCAAAATGGTCATTTTCAGAACGTCAAAACATGGTGAAAATGATTCCATCAAAACGGGCTCAACAAAACAAAGAAGTGGGCTTTGGATTCACCTGATTTGGAGTTGGGAGTAAATAGATATACGGGTTTTTCTGCCAGGGACCTTTCTGCAATAAAATCATCACAAACAGGCCCTTGGCTGGAAAAACAGAACGCGCCTTCTGCCAGAATACGCTTTTCAACAGAGACAACATAAACTAGGTCGAAGCAGCGCGAAAGTACGTTTTCGGAAAGGGAAGACGTATTCTGTGGAATACACTTCCACTTATCCTTGTCAGCAGAGGCGGGGCCAGGTACGCTGGTCGCTGACGTGCGGGTCCCACGGGGCGGGGCCCTTCACTTATCCACGTCGGCCGACCAGGTCAACGCGCGCAGAGGCGGGACCGGGTGGGTGCGGCTGACGGGTGGGGTCAGGGAGGAGGAGCGCGGCCTGCCTGGCTCCTGTCTCCTTCTTCCTCCCACTGGCCTGACCGAAGCAGAGGAGGGGAAATGGAGAGGCGACACCAGTGACTGCCCCGACGGCTCCGGCAGTCCCCGGCTGTGCCGAGGCCACCGACGAGACCAGCGAGGAGCGGTGCATCCATCTGGGCAGGCTGCGGGCGCTGGGAAGGGATGGAGCACGAGGTGGCCGTGGCAACAGAGAACCGGGCGGCGGCCGATCCTGGGGGAAGCGCGGCCATGCCTACTCCAGCGACTAGGCGAGGGGATGGGGAGGCTAGGGGGTAGTGGAGAGGCCTCTAGTGGCGATAGAACGATGAGGGAGTGCTCGGTTCAGCCAAATTTAAGCAGAGACCGGCGGCGAGGCTTCGGCCATCGGAGGGGCAGGAGAGGCTCTCCGGCTTGGTTGACTGGTCGGGGAGGTCTAGGGGAGAGGAGTGACGCTGCTGGTGTGCTCGAATGGCTCGAGGGAGGCCTATATATAGCCGCGGCGGGCCGAGGGGTTAGCGCGGCCGTGGTGACGCGTGTGCCGTCGCGCTGGCACAAGCAGAGGCACGGGGAGGGCTCGGGAAGGCGACGAGCTATTGATGCAGGGATCACGGAGAGGTAGACGACGCCGGGGAGCAGAGGAAGAAGCCGAGCGCCATTAAAGCTCGGTCGGCCACAGTGCGCCCGTGGGCGAGCGTCGACGAGGGGTTTTACGGAGGGGGAAAGAGGTCCAGGAGGACGGCGACGACGCGGTAAAATAGTTGGACATGCTCGTGCTCGCTGAGACGCCGAGCAGAGGAGGGGCCCGAGCAAGAAGCCATTCTGGATGTGCGCACTGCATGCCAAGTCGATGGTCACCATGCAGACTGGCGAGGAGAAGATGCCAAGGGTGGGAAAACGTTGTCTAGGGCGTAGTCCATCTAGGGGAGGTTGCAACCGTGGTGGTAGATCGATTAAAAATGATCTGGTTAAACGGTGAGAACCCTCTGAAGTTTACTGTAGTAAACTTGGGTGAGCACTAGTGATCAACAGGGAGGGTTTTGGATCCAATGGGGTTGTCTACGAGGTTGAGGTAAAGAAGGACTTTCATCCTGGTAACTTGGAGAAGAATTGGATCAAGATAAATCATAGTTGCTTTGCAACTGACCAAAATGGTCCAGAAACTTGATCAGGATGGTGCACTCAAATGGTGTGGCCACTTGAGCTTAAGTTTGGCAAGGCTTTATGATTTGATCATATAAAGATGCTATATAAGTTTCATACCAATTGGATTCACCCAAATGGTACTTTCTTCACAAACATCCTTGACGACCATAAACTTGCAAAAATTCTAGAGGAATAATGGCTTGATGAAACATGCCCAAAATGGGTGGAGGTAGGTTATATGGATAATAGAAGGCCTAGAAAAATTGCCAGCCATAATGGAGCAATATAAAATATACTTGCTTCACAAACTGAAATTTTGGGCAGAATCAAAGAATTGAAGGTGAGCTCACATGGAGGCATGAAATGAGCTCTAATTTGGTAAAGGGCTATGATATGATGATATGAGGGATCATGCAAAAAGGCAACTCATTTGTATATGCCGAGCTTGTACTTCCTTCACAACCACTTCCCTCAGACAGGAACTTTGGAAAATCATAATTAAATAATTACTAGGAAAATGAGGTTGCACTTTGGCATGTGGCAATGATATGGACAGGAAAATGGGTCCAAGGAGTTTTAGGTCAATTGGGCAAAGTAAAATAGCACTTGCTTCTCAATGTGCCATTTAGGGAAGAATAGGAAATGAATTAATTGAGCAAGAGGATAAACATGACAAATGAAATATTTTGCCATATTTGAGAAGTATATGACCCAAAAAATTTATGAGAATTCTTTGGGAATTTTAGGAGTGATGGAAATAAAGGTTGCTTCACAACCTAGGGCAGACAAGGTTATTCCTTTAATATAAAAATGAATATTCCTGAGAAAAAGATTTTAGGGTTTGGTCAAGGAGTGAAGTGACATGATCTTGGAAAGGTTTTGAGAATGACGAGCCACTTGGGAAGGGAAATGAGGATGATTTCCCAGGTGACATGGCCACAGAACCACTCCAAAAGAAAAACAGAGCAAAAACCAATAAATCAAAAAGAAAAAGAAAAGGGCCAAAATCCAGGCTGTTACAACTCTTACCCCCTTAAAGAAATCTCGTCCTCGAGATTTAGTTGCTCTAGGAACAAGTATGACTTGATGATACCGTTTCCAACTAGAGCATCCTTTTTCCTTTATTTATTGTTCCCCTAAGAATTTCAGATGATCAACTTACCTTGCTTTGGGGTGGCTTTTCCCAAATTTTGATGGGTCTTTGCTCATATACCAAATCCTTTTGCTGTCGTTACTTTTCATATATCTGCGGTGATGTCCGATGGATTTGATCATAAATTTCTTTTTGTCATGAAAACCTTTTATTTCTGTCATGGGGTTGCTGCAAGCCTTCTAGGTTCAATAAATGCTTAGAATTAATCATGGAGATCTTCTGACGGGATCTGACTGCTCATAGGTTCACTAATTTATCTTGATTTATTTCCTTTGGCTCGAGCATGTGGCATACACTAGAGATTTGACTGCCTTCTGTCGTGAGTAATATAACGGTGTATGGAGTTATAATTATGTCATACCCCCAACATTTACCTCTTGTGACCTTGCCCGACAGGGGCTGACGGACAAATGCTTTTCCTCACAAACTGACCGGGTACTTGATTCCTTCGGTGAGTATACCAAGTTTGAGCTGATTATTCGGCTTTTGACTTTCTCATTTTGTCGGTATACCCATTTTTGGTAATGTGCTGCGATATGTTTTTAGCATTGCCACTGAGGTCAAACTGTCGAGGTTGCAAAGGAATCTTAGATCTGACAGAACAGACTTGGATATTCCACACTAACCATGTCAAGCGGGTCAGCGGGATATGAAAATCCTTGTAAATAGAGTAGGCCGCTGAAGATGTATGTCTTTGTGGATCCATATGTAATTATGGCCTCCAACTGACTTGGGTATCCGGACCCTGATGGTCGTCCAAAATAGACCATACCTTTGTTGTCAGTCTCACCCTTTAACGATCATGATTCTCTTTATCAGGATACCTTGCTGAAATAACTTGGCCACACATGTCCTTGATTCTTCGTATGACAATGTATGTGATTAATGTTTTTGACATTATTCCTTGTGCTTGTTTTTCTGACATGTGTCCACACATCTATGGCATGTACTCGAGCTTTGTAGCTGTACGGAGCTTATTGCTGAGGCCAATCATACAAGAAGGTGACAAGAGTTTATATATCACCTTGTCTGGTGCGAGAATAATGACCTTGATGACTGTTGATTTTGTGATGTCATCTCCCGATCTTGTCGATCCTTGTAATTTATGAGATGTATCTCTGCTTATCTGCATTTGCATGGCTCACGAGGTTGTTAGATCCATACCTTTCTTAGGTATATCTTTGGCAAACTTATTGCAAATCTAATCCTTCATCTGCAGAGAAAAACCATTCGTGTAGCTTGCCGAGGAAGGCTCATTAGCTTCTGCTTGAAGCTTTTGTCTGGGTAGCATGCAGAAGAAGCCTTGATAGCTTACACACGAAGCTTGACCTGAGTAGTGTGCAGGAGAAGCCGGGTTTCCATACTTGAGAAGCTTCTCCTCGGGTTTGCTTGTTGAGAAAATTTCATTTCCTGTCTATCGTAAGCTTTTACAGAGGTATCTTGTTGAGAAAGACCGGGTACCGTGGACCGGAAATTGTTCACATATCATGCGGAGCAAAAATTGAGGAGCCTTGCCTCATAAATTTCTTCCGATAGCATGTGGAATAATACTTGGTTTCTTATATCCAAAACTTCATACTGATATGCAGACTGAAATCTATGCACATGTCCATAATATTTTGCGGCTGATTATTTGCATGAGAAAATTTGTTTGACTGTCTTCCTTGAACATATCACATCCCGACTTCCTCTTGGAGTATAACATATTTCAAGTACCATTTATTGCTGACCCAAAACTTTGCCTATGATCCATACCTATGACTGAAAAATATACCGTTGGTCTTGCATCTGACTTGTCTTTCTGCTGGGTGGATCATTACTGTTGTAGAATTGATGCGGATAATCAATCCAAGACACAATTGGTATTCTAAGAAGATATTCCTTATATCATGTGGTTGACTAAGAAGGCCATAATGTTTCGCTGAGCTTCTTCCAAATATTTGAAATACTTATTACTTCTTCGAGTCCGGTGTCAGTTGCTGAGCAACTCTTTATAGGGGAAAAAATAATGTAACACCGGGGCCCAAAAAGAAAGAAGCAAAAGAAAACTCAACTAAGCAAAAGCACAAAACAATAATCAATTTACACACAATCAATGTCACATATTACTTCTAGTCACACAATATGTATGCCTACTTAAGCACACAATTCTCGCGGGCTCTCAGGCTCTACGATCTAGCATGGTGTGACATTGTGCATGAGGACGAATAAATGTGTGGAAGAATTGGTGTAAACAGTGCCACACCAAATTCCAGCTTAGCTAGGTAGAAACCTAGACTAGCTCAGAGGTGAGGAGGCATTCGGTAATTATATAGTGGGACACAAAGCCGCAACCACATTATTATCAAGCAGACGGAAAAAGGCCCGTACGCGTCCATGGAATAGGATAGCAAGGAAAAACTGAGGCTGCTGACCTTGCCCTTTCTTGATAACTACGATCATTAAGGGTTGCCAAAATGACAAGAAGAAGGACGATCCGTGATAGAAGCATGTCTACCACCAAGGCAAAAGGTGGGGCTGAAGGAAATAATTCGGCGCGATACCTGAGCACCATTTTTGCAAACAGTGTCAGGATCACTTGGCATCACTCTGTTGGGACAGAAATGATGCCAAACACCAAGGAATGAGCAAGAAAAGAAAACTGGAGAAATGCAAAATCTGAGCTATAGTGGATCTGGACCTATGCCATCTACACTCAACAGATTAAACCATTAGTAACAAAATAATAAGGCTACATGCATGCTATGCAACAAACAAATGCAGCAACCATATGCAACAGACAAGCCAAACTCTATACTACCGATTTCTACCGGTTTCTACCGCTCGCGCTAACTAGGGCGTCCTACAGCCAGACCTGCTCTAATACGAAGCCTGGGGCACCCCGGCTCAGAGAAACCGGAACGGCCCCTATTCTAGCTAGAGATCGAGGAGAAGTCTCTGGAATACAACACTGCTTGACATAGAACAAATCAGCTCTTATTACAAAAATAATAATTACACGGGTCTGATGTTACATCAGCATGGCGACACTATTCCTGCGATACTACACTTTCTCTATGCCAGCAGTGGAACAACTCGTAGCAGTGGAAAACTTCTAGCAGCGGAACAACGACGAAGGTGGTGAACTCCACTCTGCAGGGACTCTGGCTAGGACACGATCTAGATCGCATGTACGGCAACGACGACAAGCAATCAAGCAATCATGGCATCACCTGCAATCTGGCATGACACGCCAGGTCAGTACATTGAATGTACTTGCAAGCTCACAACAACCATAAACATCAAGGCAAGACAATACCATAGCATTAACAGGTTAATTGAATTAACATCTACCATGATACAACAACAACTACTAAGCATGATATGAAACTACTACAATACTGATTAACTAACATCTCATATCTCCATAACCATATCTCTCTTGGCTAACCAGCCAAGCAATATACCATCTCGATCACCTCGTGATCAAAACCAAACTGTGATCTTTCTGGCAATCACTACCATGACCAACACTTGGTCTCAAACTGTGATCTTTCCGACGACCACTACCACGACAAACACCTGGTCTCCAACCTCATCATCAACATCCTGCCAATCTGTACCGCTCAACATATAAACATATAAATCACCTATAAGTCATTCCCCAAAAATATAGCCGTGGTAACTACTACTCCAACATCAACTAATAAACTATAATCCAAATCATAGCAATATCCAACAAATAATCCAAGCATAATATCATCATCTCAAATACTCCAAGGGTAGCAGAACACTACTTTCATGATGAGTCCAAAAACAATACTCCTACTAGTCCAATAACAAGAATAAAGCTATTCGGCTAAGATCCATATGTAAACATCATCTCCGAAAATAATACTCCGAGCAACAGAACATTAACTAGCATCATGAAAATAATCATACTAACCACTAATAATCCAAAGGCAGCATGATATCCAAGGTAATACTCCCAAAGATAATAACAGGTATCATCATGAAAATAATCATGCTAACCACTAATAATCCAAAGGCAGCATGATATCCAAGGTAATACTCCCAAAGATAATAACAGGTATCATCATGAAAATAATCATGCGAACCACTAATAATCCAAAGGCAGCATGATATCCAACGTAATACTCCCAAAGACAATAACATGTATCATCATGAAAATAATCATGCTAACCACTAATATTCCAAAGGCAGCATGATATCCAAAGTAATACTCCAAAAGTATCATATCCAACACCACCATGAAAATAATCATAACATAAGCCACTAATAATCCAATGGCAACATGTCAACCACATAAGCTACAAAATATAAGTCCTAGAACTCCAAACCACATCATGTCAATAACAAGATCAAAATACAACTCCAAGGAATTGCCATGCACAATGTCATGTAGCTAAAGCAATATTTTAAACAAGTTCAAATAATTTAAACCATGTCACTGCATTGCAATCATGCAAATGGAGGGTGTGGCTTGCCTGGGGTGGAAGAAATCACCGGGAGAAAGTGCAAGAAATTCGTGGAAAGGATCGCCGGATAAAATACCCTCTTGGAGGGGCTGAATAAGGGAAGGGGCAAAATGGTCATTTTTAGAATGCCAACACATGGTGAAAATGATTCCATCAGAACGAGCTCGACAAAACGAAGAAGTGGGCTTTGGATTCACCTGATTTGGAGTTGGGAGTAAAAAGATATACGGGTTTTTCTGCCAGGGACCTTTGTGCAATAAAATCATCACAAACAGGCGCTTGGCTGGAAAAACAGAACGAGCCTTTTGCCAGAATACGCTTTTCAACAGAGAAAACATAAACTGGGTCGAAGTAGTGCCAAAGTACGTTTTTGGAAAGGGAAGACATATTCTGTGGAATACGCTTGCACTTATCTTAGTCAGGAGAGGCGGGGCTAGGTACGTTGGTCGCTGACGTGTGGGTCCCACGGGGCGGGGCCGTCACTTATCCACGTGGCCGACCAGCTCAACACGCAGAGAGGCGGGACCGGGCGGGTGCGGCTGACGGGTGGGGTCAAGGAGGAGGAGCTGGGCCCACCTGGCTCATGTCTCCTTCATCCTCCCGCTGGCCCGACCGAAACAGAGGAGGGGCAGGGGAGAGGCGACGCCGGCGACTGCCCCGACGGCTCTAGCAGTCCCCGGCTGTGCCGAGGCCATCGACGAGACCAGCGAGGAGCAGCGCATCCATCTGGGCAGGCTGCGGGCGCCGGGGAGGGATGGAGCACGAGGTGGCTGTGGCAACGGAGAACCGGGCGGCGGCCGATCCTGGGGGAAGTGCGGCCACGCCTACTCCTGCGACTAGGCGAGGGGATGGGGAGGCTAGGGGGATAGTGGAGTGGCCTCTGGTGGGACAGAACGATGAGGGAGTGCTCGGTTCGGCCGAATTTAAGCAGAGGCCGGCGGCGAGGCTTCGACCATGGGAGGGGCAGGAGAGGCTCTCCGGCTCGGTTGACTGGCCGGGGAGGTCTAGGGGAGAGGAGTGAGGCTGGTGGTGTGCTCGAATGGCTCGGGGAAGGCCTATATATAGCCGCGACATGCCGAAGGGTGAGCACGGCCTCGGTGACGCGTGTGCCGTCGCGCTGGCGCGAGCAGAGGCACGGGGAGGGCTCGGGAAGGCGAGGAGCTATTGATGCAGGGATCACGGAGAGGTAGACGACGCCGAGGAGCAGAGAAGAAGTCGAGCGCCATTAAAGCTCGGTCGGCCACAGTGCGCCCGTGGGCGAGCGTCGGCGAGGGGTTTTACGAATGGGGAAAGAGGTCCAGGAGGACAGCGGCGACGCGGTAAAATAGTTGGACATGCTCGTGCTCGCTGAGACGCCCAGCAGAGGAGGGGCCCGAGCAAGAAGCCATTCTGGACGCGCGCACTGCATGCCAAGTTGGTGGTCACCGCGCAGACTGGCGAGGGGAAGATGCCAAGGGTGGGAAAACATTGTCTAGGGCGTAGTCCATCCAGGGGAGGTTGCAACCGTGGTGGTAGATCGATTAAAAGTGATCTGGTTAAACGGTGAGAACCCTCTGAAGTTTACTGCAGTAAACTTGGGTGAGCACTAGTGATCAACAGGGAGGGTTTTGGATCCAATGGGGTTGTCTGCGAGGTTGAGGTAAAGAAGGACTTTCATCCTGGTAACTTGGAGAAGAATTGGATCAAGATAAATCATAGTTGCTTTGCAACTGACCAAAATGTTCCAGAAACTTGATCAGGATGGTGCACTCAAATGGTGTGGCCACTTGAGCTCAAGTTTGGCAAGGCTTCATGATTTGATCATATAAAGATGCTATATAAGTTTCATACCAATTGGATTCACCCAAATGGTACTTGCTTCACAAACATCCTTGCTCACCAGAAATTTGCAAAATTTCTAGAGGAATAATGGCTTGATGAACCATGCGCAAAATGGGTGGAGGTAGGTTAAATAGATAATAGAAGGCCTAGAAAAATTGGCAGCCATAATGGAGCAAGATAAAATATACTTGCTTCACAAACTGAAATTTTGGGCAGAATCAAAGAATTGAAGGTGAGCTCACATGGAGGCATCAAATGAGCTCTACTTTGGTAAAGGGCTATGATATGATGATATGAGGGATCATGCAAAAGGGAAACTCATTTGTATATGCCGGGCTTGTACTTCCTTCACAACCACTTCCCTCAGACAGGAACTTTGGAAAATCATAATTAAATAATTACTAGGAAAATGAGGTTGCACTTTGGCATGTGGCAATGATATGGACAGGAAAAGGGGTCCAAGGAGTTTTAGGTCAACTGGGCAAAGTAAAATAGCACTTGCTTCTCAATGTGCCATTTAGGGCAGAATAGGAAATGAATTAATTGAGCAAGAGGATAAACATGACAAATGAAATATTTTGCCATATTTGAGAAATATATGACCCAAACAATTTATGAGAATTATTTGGGAATTTTAGGAGTGATGGAAATAAAGGTTGCTTCACAACCTAGGGCAGACATGGTTATTCCTTTAATAGAAACAGGAATATTCCTGAGAAAAAGATTTTAGGGTTTGGTCAAGGAGTGAAGTGACATGATCTTGGCAAGGTTTTGAGAATGATGAGCCACTTGGGAAGGGAAATGAGGATGATTTCCCAGGTGACAAGGCCACAGAACCACTCCAAAAGAAAAACAGAGCAAAAACCAATAAATCAAAAAGAAAAAGAAAAGGGCCAAAATCCAGGCTATTACATGCATACATGGAAAGGAGGGGCGCAGGGCATGGCAAAGACCCTAGGGGGCAGCGGCCAACCCTAGGGCGCCCCTGGCTACCTCTCCTCCCCCTCCCACCTATATATATGTGGGGAGGGGATTCCTAGAACACACAACATCAATTGTTACCCGTGTGCGGCGCCCCACTCCACAGTTTACATCCTCGGTAATATCTTCGAGGTGCTTAGGCAAAACCCTGCGAGGATCACTTCACCGTCACTGTCACCACGCTGTCGTGCTGACAGGACTAATCTACTACCTCGATGTCCTGCTGGATCAAGAAGGCAAGGGACGTCATCGTGTTGAACATGTGCAGAACTTGGAGGTGCCGTACATTCCGTGCTTGATTGGTTGGAGCTAGAAGAAGTTCGACTACATCAACCGTGTTGTCAAATGCTTCCGCTTTCGGTCTACGAGGGTACGTAGACACACTCTCCCCCTCTCGTTGCTATGCATCTCCTAGATAGATCTTGCGTGAGCGTAGGAATTTTTTTGAAATTGCATGCTACGTTTCCAAACAGTGGTATTAGAGCCAGGTTTATGCGTAGATGATATGCACGAGTAGAAAGCATAGAGTTGTGGGTGGTGATAGTCATACTGCTTACCACCAACGTCTTATTTTGATTCGGCGGTATTGGAGGATGAAGCGGCCCAGACCAACCTTACATGTCCACGCACATGGGACCGGTTCCACGAACAGACATGCAACTAGTTTTGCATAAAGCTAGCTGGCGGGTGTCTGTTTCTCCTGCTTTAGTTGAGTCAAATTTGACTACAGCCGGTCCTTGAAGAAGGTTAAAACAGCAAACTTGACGAAACACTGTTGTGGTTTCATGCGTAGGTAAGAACGGTTCTTGCTAGAAGCCCATAGCAGCCACTTAAAACTTGCAACAACAAAGTAGAGGACATCTAACTTGTTTTTGCAGGGTATGTTGTGATGTGATATGGTCAAGACGTGATGAGATATATGCTATTGTATGAGATGATCATGTTTGGTAAGATATCTGGCAACCGGCAGGAGCCGTATGGTTGTCTCTTTATTGTATGAAATGCAAATGCCATGTAATAGATTTACTTTATCACTATGTGTTAGCGATAGTTGTAGAAGCAATAGTTGGCGAGATGACCACAACGCTACGATGGAGATCAAGGTGTCGAGCCGGCGACGATGGAGATCATGACGATGCTTTGGACAAGGAGATCAAAAGCATAAGATGATTATGGCCATATCATGTCACATATTTTGATTGCATGTGATGGTTATCTTTTATACATCTTATTTTGCTTAGTACGGTGGTAGCATTATAAGATGATCCCTTAACTAAATTTCAATCTATAATTGTTCTCCCTGAGTATGCACCGTTGTGATAGTTCCTCGTGTTGAGACACCACATGATGATTGGGTGTGATAGACTCAATGTTCAAATACAACGGGTGCAAGATAGTTTTGCACATGCGGAATACTCGGGTTAAACTTGACGAGCCTGGCATGTACAAACATGGCCTCGGAACACTGGAGACCGAAAGGTCGAACATGAATCATATAGTAGATATGATCAACATAGAGATGTTCACCATGGGTGACTACTCCATCTCACGTGATGATCGGACATGGTTTAGTTGATTTGGATCACGTATCACTTAGATGACTTGAGGGATGTCTCTCTAAGTGGGAGTTCTTAAGTAATTTGGTTAATTGAACTTAATTTATCATGAACTTAGTCCTGATAGTATTTGCATATCTATGTTGATGATCGATAGCTCGCGTTATAGCCCCCCTATGTTTTTTGATATGTTCCTAGAGAAAAATAAGTTGAAAGATGATAGTAGCAATGCAGACTGGGTTCGTGATCTTAGGATTATCCTCATTGCTACACAGAAGGATTATGTCCTTGATGCACCGCTAGGTGACAGACCTATTGCTGGAGCAGATGCAGCCATTATGATTGTTTGGCAAGCTCGATACGATGACTACTTGATATTTTAGTGCACCATGCTTTACGGCTTAGAACCGGGACTTCAAAAGCATTTTGAGCACCACGAAACATATGAGATGTTCCAACAATTGAAATTGGTATTTCAGACACATGCCCATGTCAATAGGTATGAGACCTCTGACAAGTATTTTGCGTACAAGATGGAGGAGAATAGCTCAACCAGTGAGCATGTGCTCAGAATGTCTGGGTACTACAATCGCTTGAATCAAGTGGAATTTAATCTTGCATATAAGATAGTTATTTGCAGAGTTCTCTAGTCTCCATCACCAAGCTACTAGAACTTCATGATGAACTGTAATATGCAAGGGATGACAAAAACGATTCCCGAGCTCTTCGCGATGCTGAAATTGGCGAAGATAGAAATCAATGAAAAGCATCAAGTGTTGATGGTTTACAAGACCACTAGTTTCAAGTAAAAGGGTAAGGGAAAGAAAGGCAACTTAAAGAAGAATGACAAGCAAGTTGCCACTCACATGAAGAAGTCCAAAGTTGGACCCAATCCTAAAACTGAGTGCTTCTACTACAAAGGGAATGGTCACTTGAAGAGGAACTGCCCCAAATACTTGGCGGAAAAGAAGGATGTCAAAGTGAACAAAGGTATATTGGATATACATGTTATTAATGTGTACCTTACTAGTATTCATAGTAGCCCCTGGGTATTTGATACCTATTCAGTTGCTAAGATTAGTAACTCGAAATAGGAGTTATAGAATAAACAAAGACTAGTTAAGGGCGAGGTGACGATGTGTGTTGGAAGTGATTGCAAGGTTGATACGATCACCATCGCACCCTCCCTCTACCTTCGAGATTAGTTTTGAACCTAAATAAATGTTATTTGGTGTTTGCGTTGAGCATGAATACGATTTGATCATGTTTGTTGCAATACGGTTATTCATTTAAGTCAAAGAATAATTATTGTTATGTTTACATGAATAAAACCTTCTATGGCCATACACCCAATGTGAACAGTTTATTGATTCTCGATCGTAGTGATACACATATTCATAATATTGATGCCAAAAGATGCAAAATTGATAATGATAGTGCAACATACATGTAGCACTACTGTTTAGTGCAACATAATATTGATGCCTCCTCCCCGTCTCGTTCGTCTGCACCGCTGCCGTCATGCCAAGGCCGGCGTCCCTCTGTTTGTCTCGAGCTCAAGCCCCGCCTCTGCTGCCCTTGCTTCGTCTGAACCGTGCCCCGCCATTGCTGTGACCTACCGCCCCAGCTCGCGCCGGCCAGGTTCGAAGGTTCGCCGCCCCTCGCCGTCCCCGCTGTCCCCATCTTCGGGCGCCCCTGCAAGTTCTGTCGCCGCCTGCTTCCTCTTGTGCGAGAACGAGACAAACGAGCGCGTCCTCCTGCTCGATTCGCCGTTCCCGTTGATCGCCGTCCTCCACGTGGCCCGCCAGTCAAGCTGCGCCAAGGCCCAGCGCCATCCTCCCTCCACTCCGCGTCTAGCCCAGCTCCACCATCGGACCAAGGCCCTCTGGTGAGCCCCAGCCCATCCACTGTTTAACCCTGAGCACTCTTGGGACAATCAGTTTCGGCCCAGTGTAGTATTTTTTTCAGATCTGCGATTTTGCCTATTAATCCCGAGACAACAGTTTTACACAAAACCCCTTCATGTTCATGCATTTAATAACTCTAAAACCGTGCATCCAAATTAAACAGACCTTATATGAAACTTGCTTAGAATTTTGTGTAGTTTCATAATATGTCATTTTCAATCATGTTTAAAATGTCTAAAATGATGTTTGGTTAAATTTGCTCCTATGCCATGCTAAAATGCTTTATTTCATAACTTAATAAACGTAGCTCCAAATTTAATAAACTTTATATGTTAATGGGGTACAAAAATGCCTAGTTTAACGTGGTGGCATTACTTTGCACGTTTAATAACTCTAAAATATGGTTTAGGGAAGAACGGTACCAAATCTTAAATATGCACATGAGGATTTTCCGGACTTGTTGTTTGTTGTTCCGACCTCATTTAAACTTCCCTAGTTAAGTAGTTTTATTATGCTTCAACTCTTGCCATGTTTAACATCATTTAATATTGTTCGGTACATAAATGAGAGAGAACTAAATAAGTCACGTGGTGTTTCGTACATATGCAACGGAGTTGCATATTGAGCTCCACTTAATTTGTAGGATTGTTTGTGCATTTTGCCATGCCATGCCTCTTTAAACCGGACATGCATCATACTTGGTTGTGCATCATGCCATGATTATGTGATGGTTGTTTACCATGACTGTTTGCTTCTTCCCGATGTTGTGTCTTCAGGTTGGTTCCGATAATGTCGCGTCTGTGAGGATTCGTTCGACTTCGTCCATTTGTCTTCTTCCTGGGCCCGTTCTTCTTCCTTGCGGGAACTCGGGCAAGATGACCATACCCTCGAAATCACTTCTATCTTTGCTTGCTAGTTGTTCGCACTATTGCTATGTCGCGCTACCTACCACTTGCTATATCATGCCTCCCATATTGCCATGTCAAGCCTCTAACCCACCTTTCCTAGCAAACCGTTGTTTGGCTATGTTACCGCTTTGCTCAGCCCCTCTTATAGCGTTGCTAGTTGTAGGTGAAGTTTAAGTTTGTTCCATGTTGGAACATGGTTATTGTTGTGATATCACAATATCTCTTATTTAATTAATGCATATATATACTTGGTAAAGGGTGGAAGGCTCGGCCTTATGCCTGGTGTTTTGTTCCACTCTTGCCACCCTAGTTTCCGTCATATCGATGTTATGTTCCTTGATTTTGCGTTCCTTACATGGTTGGGTGTTATGGGGACCCCTTGATAGTTCGCTTTGAATAAAACTCCTCCAGCAAGGCCCAACCTTGGTTTTACCATTTTCCTCACCACCACCTACCCTTCCCTCGGGTCGGCCAAACCGAGGGTCATCTTTATTTTAAATCCCCCGGGCCAGTGCTTCTCTAAGTGTTGGTCTGAACTAGAGTCCTTTGCAGCGCCACCTCAGGGAAACTTGAGGGCTGGTTTTAGTTGTAGGAGTTGCCCTGAGAACGAGATATGTGCAGCTCCTATCGGGATGTCGGCGCATCGGGCGGTCTTGCTGGTCTTGTTTTAGCATTGTCGAATTGTCTTGTATCTGGGGTTCCGAGACTGATCGGGTCTTCCCAGGAGAAGGAATATCCTTCGTTGACCATGAGAGCTTGTGATGGGCTAAGTTGGGACACCTCTGTAGGGTTTTGAACTTTCGAAAGCCATGCCCGCGGTTATGTGGCAGACGGGAATTTTTTAATATCCGGTTGTAGAGAACTTGTCACTTAACTTAATTAAAATACATCAACCGCGTGTGTAGCCGTGATGGTCTCTTTTCGCCAGAGTCCGGGAAGTGAACATGGTTCTTGTGTTATGCGTGAACGTAAGTAGATTCAGTATCACTTATTGATCATTTCTAGTTCACGACCATTGCATTGCTTCTCTTCTCGCTCTTATTTGCGTATGTTAGCCACCATATATGCTTAGTGCTTGCTGCAGCTCCACCTCACTACCCTTTCCTACCCATAAGCTTAAATAGTCTTGATCTCGCGGGTGTGAGATTGCTGAGTCCTCATGGCTCACAGATACTTCCAAACAATTGCAGGTGCCGACGATACCAGTGCAGATGACGCAACCGAGCTCAAGTGGGAGCTCGATGAAGATCGTGTTCGATGTTTTATGTCTTTTCCGGTTGATCAGTAGTGCAGCCCAGTTGGGACGATCGGGGATCTAGCATTTGGGGTTGTCTTATTTTATTTTGGTTCCATAGTCGGACGTTGAGTGTAATCTGGATGTTGTATGTTTAACTTGTATTTGTGTGAAGTGGCGATTATAAGCCAACTCTTTATCCCTTTCTTATTCAGTACATGGGATTGTGTGAAGATTACCCCTCTTGCGACAAACCTACCATACGGCTATGCCTCTAAGTCGTGCCCCGACACGTGGGAGATATAGCCGCATTGTGGATGCTACACTATCGACCACCGACACAACTCTACGCACGCTTAACGTTCGCTTTATGGAGAACAAGTATGAAACTAGAAGTACTTTGTAGGTATTGTTGGATAGGTTTGCAAGATAATAAAGAACATGTAAATAAAAAGTAGGGGCTATTTAGAAAAATACACAACTAAGTTAGTTTTAGTAAAGAGCTTTTTGTTACGAGAAAGTTATTTGTCCCTAGGCAATCGATAACTAGACCGGTAATCATTATTGCAATTTACTTTGAGGGAGAGGCACAAGCTAACATACTTTCTCTACTTGGATGATATGCCCTTATGATTGGAACTCTAGCAAGCATCCACAACTACTAAAGATCATTAAGGTAAAACCCAACCATAGCATTAAAGTATCAAGTCCTTTTTATCCCATACGCAAACAACCTACTTACTCAGGTCTGTGCTTCTGTCACTCACGCCACCCACCATAAGAAAATCATGAACATATTGCAAACCCTACAGCGGGAATCCCTCACGCTTGCGCGATACGGAGAGCACCATAGGACAACACCAATAATAAAACATGCAACTCAAACCAATCTTGATCATCAAATAGCCCATAGGACAAAACGGATCTACTCAAACATCATAGGATAGCCATACATCATTGGGAAATAATATATAGCGTTGAGCGCCATGTTTAAGTAGAGATTACAGCGGGTAAAAGAGAGGTTACACCGCTGCATAGAGGGGAGAAGAGTTGGTGATGATGGTGGTGAAGTTGTTGGTTAAGATTGCGGTGATGATGATGGCCCCTGGTGGCACTCCGGTGCCACCGGAAGCGAGGGGGAGAGAGCCCCCCTCCTTCTTCTTCTTCCTTGACCTCCTTCCTATAAGGGAGAATGGTTTCCCCTCTGGTCCATGGCCTCCATGGCGTGGGAGGGGTGAGAGCCCCTCCGAGATTGGATCTGTCTCTTTGTCTCTCTCTGTTTCTGCGTTCTCAGATTCTACCCTTCACTATTTCTTACATTGCCGGAGATCCGTAACTCCGATTGGGCAGAAATTTTAACACAATCTCTATCCGAATATTAGCATTCTTCCGGCGAAAGAAGGGAATGTACCTCCTTACGGGGTGGCCACGAGGGTCAGGGGTGCGCCCAGGGGGGTGGGGCGCGCCCCTGGCTCGTGCCTCCCTCGGGCACCGTCTCGCGTGGATTTTTCTTCCCAAAAAAATATATATTCCAAAAAAATCTCCGTCAGTTTTTATCCTGTTTGGACTCCGTTTGATATGGATATTCTACGAAACAAGAAACATGCAACAAACAGGGACTGACACTGGGCACTGGATCAATATCTTAGTCCCAAAAATAGTATAAAAAGTTGCCAAAAGTATATGAAAGTTGTAGAATATTGGCGTGGAACAATCAAAAATTATAGATACGACGGAGACGTATCAGCATCCCCAAGCTTAATGCCTGCTCGTCCTCGAGTAGGTAAATGATAAAAAAGATAATTTTTGATGTGGAATGCTACCTAGCATAATCTTGATCACATATCTAATCATGGCATGAATATTAAGATACGAGTGATTCAAAGCAATAGTCTATCATTTGACATAAAAACAATAATACTTCAAGCCCACTAATAAAGCAATCATGTCTTTTCGGAATAACATGGCCAAAGAAAGTTATCCCTACAAAATCATATAGTCTGGCTATGCTTTTTAACTCGAGCACTATAGGTCCATCTTCACCACACAAAATATTCACAACATGCACAACCCTGATACCAAGCCGAGCAATTGGTTCATACTTTTTAACTCGCTTCAGCTTTTTCAACCCTCACGGAATACATGAGCGTGAGCCATGGACATATCACTATAGGTGGAATAGAATAGGATGGTGGAGGTTGTGTGGAGAAGACAAAAAGGGAGAAAGTCTCACATCGACGCGGCTAATCAATGGGCTATGGAGATGCCCATCAATTTATGTCAATGTGAGGAGTAGGGATTGCCATGCAACGGATGCACTAAAGCTATAAGTGCATGAAAGCTCAAACTAAAACTAAGTGGGTGTGCATCCAACTTGCTTGCTCATGAAGACCTCAGACATTTGAGTAATCCCATCATCGGAATATACAAACGAAGTTCTATAATGAAAAATCACACTAGTATATGAAAGTGATAACTCAAGAGACTCTCTATATGAAGAACATGGTGCTACTTTGAAGCACAAGTGTGGTAAAAGGATAGTAACATTGCCCCTTTTTCTTTTCTCTTTTTTTTTCTTTTTTTCGGGGTTCTTTGGCACCCTTTTTTTATATAGGCTTCTTTGGCCTCTTTTTTTTGATGGGGCAATGCTCTAATAATGATGCTCATCACACTTTTATATACTTACAACTCAACCTTACAAGTCGATATCTAGAACAAAGATATGACTCTATATGAATGCCTCCGGCGGTGTACCGGGATGTGCAATGATCTAGCATAGCAATGACATCAAAAAACGGACAAGCCATGAAAACATCATGCTAGCTATCTTACGATCATGGAAAGCAATATGACAATGAATGCTCAAGTCATGTATGTGATGATGATGGAAGTTGCATGGCAATATATCTCGATATGGTGGCTGTTTTGAGGAAGGTATAAGGAGGCTTATGTGTGACAGAGCGTATCATATCACGGGGTTTGGATGCACCGGTGAAGTTTGCACCAACTCTCGAGGTGATAAAGGGAAATGCATGGTAACGAAGAGGCTAGCAATGATGGAAGGGTGAGAGTGCGTATAATCCATGGACTCAAAATTAGTCATAAAGAACTCACATACTTATTGCAAAAGTTTATCAACCCTCGAAGCAAAGTACTACTATGCATGCCCCTAGGGGGATAGATTGGTAGGAAAAGACCATCGCTCGTCCCCGACCGCCACTCATAAGTAAGACAATCAATAAATACCTCATGCTCCGACTTGGTTACATAACGGTTCACCATACGTGCATGCTACGGGAATCACAAACCTCAACACAAGTATTTCTACTAATCCAAAAATACCCACTAGCATGATTCTAATATCACCATCTTTATATCGCAAAACTATTGCAAGGAATCAAACATATCATATTCAGTGATCTACAAGTTTTATGTAGGATTTTATGACTAACCATGTGAATGACCAGTTCCTGTCATCTCTCTAAATAGATATAAGTGAAGCAAGAGAGTTTAATTCTTTCTACAAAATATATGCCCGTGCTATAACAAATATAAGTGAAGCAAAAGATCATTCTACAAATGGCGGTTTTCTATGTAAAGAGAAACAGGCAATCCAAACATCAAATGATATAAGTGAAGCACATGAAGCATTCTATAAAGCCATACTCAAAAGATATAACTGAAGTGCAATGAGCATTCTATAAATCAACCAAGTATTATCTCATACCATCATGGTGCATAAAATAAAAATGAAAACTAAATGCAAAAGACGCTCCAAGATTGCACATATCACATGAATGAAACAAATCCGAAAACATACTGATACTTGTTGAAGAAAGAGGGGATGCCTTCTGAGGCATCCCCAAGCTTAGACGCTTGAGTCTCCTTGAATATTTACTTGGGGTGCCTCGGGCATCCCCAAGCTTGAGCTCTTTCCTCTCCTCCTTCTTCTCACATCAAGACCTTCTCGATCATCGAACACTGCATCCACACAAAAGTTCAACATAAAACTCGGTGAGATCCGTTAGTATAATAAAGCAAATCACTACTATAACAACTGTTGTAAACCAATTCATATTTTGTTTTTGCAATGTGTATACTGTAATATAACTTTTTCGTGGCTTAATCCACTAATATAAATCGATAGTTTCATCAAAACAAGCAAACTATGCATCAAAAACAGAATCTATCTAAAACAGAATAGTCTGTAATAATATGAACATTCACAATACTTATGGTACTTTCAAAATTCTGCCCAAATTAGTAAAATAAAGAATTTGTATATAAAGACACTACAAAAAGAATCACAACCATTTGATGTTCCAGTAAAAAATGTAAAATCGTGCACTACAGCCAAAGTTTCTGTCCTGCACCATACAAACCATCAAGCAAATGTAAACATCCTAAAGGCAAACCTTGGCACATTATTTTTATAATAGAATGGAATTGTACAAGGGGATAATTTTTTTTGAAAAGTTTCTGTAATCAAGATTCACAAAGTTTACGTGATCATGAACAAAGTTCAAGGCTAGCTCCCACTTCAACAATGCCTGTCTCTCTCACTTTCACTTTCCTTTTTGAAAAAGTTTTGGGTTCCCCTCTTTATTTTTGTTGTTTTTAAACTATATGAAAGCACTCAACATAAATAAATGACTCTCTAAAAATTCTGGGTCATCTCCCTGGCAGTGCTTTCTTTAAAGCCATTAAGCTAGGCATATAGTGCTCAAGTAATGAATCCACCCGGATCCCAAGGTATATCAAAGCCAATTTTAATTAACAATGATTTGTAATTTAGTAGTGAGCAAAAAGTAACATATATCATGCAACAACGAAGTCTAACTCTCTTCCTATGCATCGGCATGTCATAAAAGAACAATTCATGCACACATAGTAAAGGCCAATGCATAGTATAAACAGTTTCTTGCAATTTTATCCTTTTTGAAACATAGAGAGGTGGAGATATAGTTCCTCTCTCATTATAATTGCAAGTAGGATCAGCAAGCACATGCATATTATATCTATCAAAATCATCATGTGTAGTAGTAAAGGGCAACCCATCAATATAATCCTTAATAAGCACAAACTTCTCTGATATAGTGTAGTTTGGAGAATTCAAAAATATAATAGGACTATCATGTGTGGGTGCAATAGCAACAATTTCATGTTTAACATATGGACCTGTAGCAAGTTCATCTCCATAAGCATAATTCATATTGTCATCTTGTCCACAAGCATATCAAGCATCATCAAAAAGGGATATTTCAAAAGAATCAACGGGATCATAGCAATTATCATAGCATCCATCCTTTGGTAAGCACGAAGGGAAATTAAACAATGTATGAGTTGAAGAGTTACTCTCATTACAAGGTGGGCACGGGTGATCAATCCGCTCTTCCTCCTTTTGTTCTTCGCTCTCCTCCTCATCTTTTTGATCCAATGAGCTCACAGTTTCATCAATTTCTTCTTCCATAGATTCCTGCAAAATATTAGTCTCTTCACAGCGGAGACTTTCTCAATAAACGCATCAATATCGGAATTGTATTCATAATTCTCATAACAATATTTAAGGATAGCTAAATTTTCAGGTTTGTAGACAGCATCATAAAGATTTTCATATTCTTTGAACATAGAATCAATTTCATAAGCATCCATAAAAGCAAAAAATTCTTCTATTTGTTCCACATCATAGTAGTCATATATACCTCTAGCATAAGAAGCCAAAGTTTCATTATCATTAAATTTTCATAAAAAGGGAAGGTGTGGAGCCTTCATCCTAGAGCAACAAGTATAATCATATCTCAAGCATAGTTGCCTAGCATACCATTTCAACATATAAATTTGATCCCATAATAGTTTCTCTTTTTGAGTCAAGCGATAATCCCTAAAGTATTCACGTTGATCCAACGTGTCTCCCATTACCAAATTGAATGGAGTTTTCCCTGGATTATGAAAGTAGTACATAATATCTGTCACATAACGAGCATCGAGGGTTTTAGGAGGTTCCTCATCTCCATGAGCAGCAAGTACACCTAATTTTTTTGGTATTTCGTTTTCCATATCCATAACTAAAGATAAAGAACAACTAAGAACAGAAAATAAAAATTACTTAGTGATAAAGAAAACAAGCACACACAAGAATATTCACCCCACGCTATTGCTCCCCGGCAACGGCGCCCGAAAAAGGTCTTGATAACCCACAAGTATAGGGGATCGCAACAATTTTCGATAAGTAAGAGTGTCGAACCCAACGCGGAGCTAAAGGCAGAACAAATATTGCCTCAAGTTCTATCGACCACCGATACAACTCTACGCACGCTTAATGTTCGCTTTGCCTAGAACAAGTATGAAACTATAAGTACTTTGTAGGTGTTGTTGGATAGGTTTGCAAGATAATAAAGAGGATGCAAATAAAAAGTAGGGGCTGTTTAGATAAAGACACAACTAAGTTAGTTTTAGTAAAGATCTTTTTGTTACGAGAAAGTTATTTGTCCCTAGGCAATCGATAACTAGACAGGTAATCATTATTGCAATTTTATTTGAGGGAGAGGCATAAGCTAACATACTTTCTGTACTTGGATCATATGCACTTATGATTGGAACTCTAGCAAGCATCCGCAACTACTAAAGATCATTTAGGTAAAACCCAACCATAGCATTAAAGTATCAAGTCCTCTTTATCCCATACGCAAACAACCTACTTACTCAGGTATGTGCTTCTGTCATTCACGCCACCCACCATAAGCAAATCATGAACATATTGCAAACCCTACAGCGGGAATCCCTCACGCTTGGGCGACACGGAGAGCATGATAGGACAACACCAATAATAAAACATGCAACTCAAACCAATCTTGATGATCAAATAGCCCATAGGACAAAACGGATCTACTCAAACATCATAGGATAGCCATACATCATTGGGAAATAATATATTCCGTTGAGCACCATGTTTAAGTAGATATTAAAGCGGGTAAAAGAGAGCTTACACTGCTGCATAGAGGGGGGAAGAGTTGGTGATGATGGTGGTGAAGTTGTTGCTGAAGATTGCGGTGATGATGATGGCCCCCGGCGACACTCCGGTGCCACCGGAAGAGAGGGGGAGAGAGCCCCCATCCTTCTTCTTCTTCCTTGACCTCCTCCCTAGATGGAAGAAGGTTTTCCCCTCTGGTCCATGGCCTCCATGGCGTGGGAGGGGTGAGAGCCCCTCCGAGATGTGATCTGTCTCTCTGTCTCTCTCTGTTTCCGCGTTCTCAGATTCTACCCTTTCATCGTTTCTTTTATTCCCGGAGATCCGGAACTCCGATTGGGCTGAAATTTTAACATGATCTCTATCTGGATATTAGCTTTCTTGCGGCGAAAGAAGGGCATCAACCACCTTACAGGGTGGCCACGAGGGTCAGGACCGCGCCCAGGGGGGTGGGGCGCGCCCCCTGCCTCGTGCCTCCCTCGGGCACCGTCTCACGTGAATTTTTCTTCCCAAATATCATATATATTCCAAAAAAAATCTCCATCAGTTTTTATCCCATTTGGACTCCGTTTGATATGGATATTCTGCGAAACAAAAAACATGCAACAAATAGGAACATGCTCTGGGCACATGATCAATATGTTAGTCCTAAAAATAGTATAAAAAGTTTCCAGAAGTATATGAAAGTTGTAGAATATTGGCATGGAACAATAAAAAATTATAGATACGATGGAAACGTATCAAGGTGCATCTATGCACTCCTCTCACCGCCAACTTAAACGGTGGGCACATGCGGTCAATGCCGTGGAGCCAGCGGTAGAGTCTCGGAAGCCACTCAAGGGGTCTGGCACGCTCATCATCTTTGATGAAGATGATCATCCTGTCCGCACCATCGTGGTAAGATGCTCACCGTTGTTGGTTTCACAAACGATCCACAACCTCAAAGTCACAGAGATGTTGCTTGAAAGTGGGGCCGGGTTGAATCTGATTTCCCCAAAGGTTATCAGCAAACTCCAGACATTAGAGGAAGAACTCAAAGTCATGGGCATGTTTTAAGGAATCAACCCCGATAGGTGTCATCCTAGGGGAAAGATCATGTTGCCAGTAACATTAGTAGGAGAGTTCAACTATCAGACTGAGAAGTTTGTGTTTGATGTGGTCGACCACCCCCTGTCGTACAATGGAATCCTTGGACGCCCAGCTCTGGCAAAATTCATGACGACATCCCAGTATGCCTACAACACTACGAAGATGCCAGGGCCGATGGGAATCATTTCCATTCCGTCAGTCGAGAAGGACACAATCATTTGTGTGGATAAGATGTACCGGGGCGCAATTGCGGCAGAGGCCGCAGGAGCCACAGTTCCCGCCAAGGAAATCAATGGAAAGAAGAAAGCTAGTAGGGACACCAACGAGGAATCCGGGAAGTGTACCTCTTCGGAGTATGTTGCGCGTATTGATGACTTGCCGGAGAATTCCAACAACATGAGATCCAAGGCTGCTACAGCTCATGTGAAAAAGGTCCCGGCAGGGCTGGGTGGCGCTGATGGTACCTTTACTATCAGTGCCACCCTTGATGACAAATAGGAAAGCACACTTGTTGCCTTCCTGCGGGTGAATATCGATGTGTTTTCTTGGTAACCATTTGATATCCCCGGTATTCCCAGGGAGGTAATCGAGCACCACCTTGCTATCTGCCCACATGCCCGACCTAGCAAGCAGAAGGTCCAAAAGCAAGCTTTGGAGCGGCAGCAATTCATTGCAGAAGAGATCAAGAAACTTGAGCCAGCTGGTTTGGTCAGAGGAGTACTGCATCCAACATGGTTAGCAAACCCAGTGGTCATATGCAAGGCTAACGGAAAGTGGAGGCTTTGCATAGATTTCACAGACCTTAAAAAGGCCTGTCCAAAGAACCCATTTCCCTTTCCACGCATTGACTAGATTGTGAATTCCACTTCAAGATGCGATTTGCTCTCTTTTCCAGATGCATACTCTGGATATCATCAGATTTTTATGTGCAACGAAGATGAAGAGAAGACCTCATTCATCACCCCATGTGGCACATATTGCTTCATGCGCATGCCTTTCGGGTTGAAGAGTGCCGTGTCCACTTTTGCAAGAGCAGTCCGGACTGATTTTGAATCATAGTTGCACAAGAACATTGAAGCTCATATGTATGATATTGTGGTCAAGACCAAGGACAGATCAACCCTCATCCAGGATTTGGAAGAGACATTTGCTAAGCTGCGCATGATCAACTTGAAGCTAAACCAGGAGAAGTGTGTGTTTGGTGTTCCCTCCGGCAAGCTACTTAGGTTCTTTGTATCCCATCGCGAGATAGAGGCCAACCCCCATAAGATCATGCCTATTGAGCAGATTCAGGCACCGAAGATAGTTAAGGATGTAAGGCATTTGATAGGGTGCATTGCGCGCTTAGTAGAATCATCTCAAGTCTGACGAGCGCGCTTTGCCGTTCTTCAAGATATTGAAGAAGGCAGGACCCATGAAGTGGCCCTCGGAAGAAGATACAACACTGCAATATTTAAAGGCCTACTTTTCCTCTATGCCCACTTTGGTTGCTCCCAAACCACAAGAGTCGTTGCTGTTATATCTAGTAGCAACTAATCAAGTGGTTAGTGGAGCACTAGTGGCGTAGCGAGAAGTGGAGGAAGCAACAGCCTCAGCAAGTGTCCCTTCGGGGGGGGGGAGAGTGAGAACAGCCCGGCAAGGACAGATATGGATTAGGACAAAGAAGAGCACCACAGCGGAGACCACCCCAAGGACGCGGCAAGGAAGAAAGTGGTGCAGCGCCTAGTGTACTTCATCAGCTCCCTATTGCAGGGGGCTAGATCTAGCTACTCTGGCACGCAAAAGTTGATTTTTGGCCTTATCATGGCCTCAAGGAAAGTGCGCCACTACTTCCAAGCCCATGAGATCACGGTTTTCACCCACTTTCCTTTGCAATGGATACTTCGAAACCCTGAGGCTACCGGAAGAATAGTGGAGTGGGCTTTGGAGTTATCCAGCTTTGTCCTGAGATTTGAAAGCACATCAATAATTCAGAGCAGGGCATTGGCAGAGTTTATTTCAGAATGGACGCCAACCCCTAATGAAGAAGTGTTGGAAACAATTATTCCCGGCAAGGAAACACCCCAAGAATGGATCATGTATTTTGATGGTGCCTTCTCCCTACAAGGTGTAGGGGCTGGCGTGCTTCTCATTGGTCCCACTAGAGAGCAACTAACGTACGCCGTCCAAATGCATTTTCCTTGCACTACAGGAATCTCCTTCTTTGTCGTCCGCCATGGCTGATGGCAAAGGCATGCCTGGGGGACGGCAAAGGCCTTTGCTGTCAGCCAACAGATGGCAAGAGGTCCGGCTGAATGAGCTACGACAAAGGGCACTTTGCCATCTGCTGGCGGACGGCAAAGATGAAATGGTCTTTGACGTCTGCCAGCGGACGGCAAAGATGCCCTCCCCTTTGCCATCTGCCAAACACATCCTTTCCCGCCAGCCTCGTAAAATCACGGACGGCAAAGAACTTAGTAAATATTAAAAAAACATTCAGCGAGCGGACTGTTTGGCGTACAACGTTCGGCGTGTCCGGCGCCCGGCGAGCAGTCCTTTGATGAGGGCTAGCACCCACCACCCTTCGTTCCAGGTAGAACTGTCGTAGGCCGCCGCTGCTCGAGGTGGGACATGGTGCAATGTCGAGGTATGGGGCCGGCGGGGGAAAACAGGGAAGGGGCCGGGCACAGCGGCGTCGGGGGCAAAGAAAGAAGGGGCCGGTGCCGGCGGGTGAGGTGGTGGCCGGATGGGGGCGACGGGGGCCGGGGCCAGCGCAGGCAAACAGGGCTAGGCACGGCGGTGTCGGGGGCAAAGAGAGAAGAGGCCAGCACCGACAGGCGAGGTGGTGGCCGGAAGGGGGAGACGGGGCCCGGGGCCAGCGGGGGCAAACGGGGATGGGGCCGGGCATGGCGGCGTCGGGGGCGATGAGAGAAGGGGCCAGCGCCGGCGGGCGAGGTGGTGGCCGGAAGGGGGCGACATGGGCCAGGGCCGGCGGTCGACTGGGGCGACGGGAGACGGGGAGCGGGGAGACAGATCGCGGTGGGGGTGGCTCTCAGGAGGATAAGGGAGAGAGAGTGGGTGGTGGGGGTTAGGGATGGGCCGCATCAGTTTTGCGTTGTGGAGATGCATGTGTGGAGTAGATCGTGCCATGCCATCGATCCGTGTGGTGTGCTTTCTCTTTGCCATCCGCTGGCGGACAGCAAAGAATTTTTCCCGTATGCCAAGAGACGGCAAAGAAACAGGTCGTTAGGTCATTCTCGTAAGCCCACCACCTGCCCTCGTTGCCGTCAGCTAGCAGACGGCAAAGTTTATTTGTCGTCCGCTAGTAGATGGCAAATATATGGCTGATGGCAAAGCCTACCTTTGTCGTCCACTTCCTCTTTGCCGTCCCCTTTCTGGTGGCTGATGGCAAAGCCTTCCATAGCCATCCTCTAGCTGACGGCGAAGAGTCGGCAAACAGCAAACCTGCGGATTCCAGTAGTGTTGGGAGGAGGCGACCAACAATACATCAGAGTATGAAGGGCTGCTTGCCGGACTCAGGATTGCCACTGAATTGGGAATCAAGAAGCTGGTCATTCGAGGAGATTCACAACTTGTGGTGACGCAAGTCAACAAGGATTACCAAAGTCCATTGATGGAGGCATACGTTGAGGCAGTGAAAAGACTGGAGGAGCACTTTGTTGGATTGCAAACAGAGCATGTACCCGTGCGGAAAATAGCATTGCTGATCATCTGCCAATGTTTGTTGCACAAAAACTTCCTGTGGAACGAGGAACTTCTGTTCTCCACCTTAATCAACCCTCTGTATCCCCGACAACAATGGCCCAAAAGAGGAGGAAACTGGATCCGGTAAGCCTCTCCCGATAGAGCCTCTTAGGGCTCCTGGCAGGGACGCTGCCGGAAACAACTCCCCTTTGATTGCCTGGCTGCACCCTCCTACCTGGTCACTGGTCCCTGTGATCGAGGAACACACCCCGGCGAATGAGGAGGCGCCGCTTGTCCTTGTTGCCTATCCCCAGGCTCCAACTTGGGCAAGGCACATAGACCACTTCCACCAAACCGGAGAACTTCCCAAAGAGCAAGAAGAAGATGAAAGAGTTGCCCAAAGGGCCAGTATGTATCAGTTTGTCGATGATACACTATACAGAAGAAGGTCCAGTTGTTTGAAATTGAAGAGCATTTGCCGGGAAGAAGGAAAGGAAATGCTGGCAGAAATACACAAAGGCATGTACAACTCCCACATTGGATCAAGGGCGTTGGTTGGGAAAGCATCCCGGCAAGGATTCTATTTCCCTACAGCCCTCCAAGATGTGGTCGAGCTAGTCACCAAATGTGAAGCCTGCCAATTCCATTCCAAGAACATCCATCTTCCTGCCCAAGCTCTTAAGACAATCCCTTTGTCACGGCCGTTTTCGGTCTGGGGGCTCGATATCCTCGGCCTTTTCCCCCAAGCTCTCGGGGGCTTTGAATTCTTGTTCGTTGCCATCAACAAGTTTACAAAGTGGCCAGAAGTAGAAGTCATGAGAAAGGTGACTGCTCAGTCAGCTGTCAAGTTCTTAAAAGGATTGGTGTGCTGCTTCGGGGTCCCTGCCCGGATCATCACCGGCAATGACACCCAGTTCATGAGTCGCGCCTTCATGCAATATGTTCATGCCCTCAGAAGCAAGATCACATTTTCCTCTGTTGCACATCCCAGAAGCAATGGACAAGCCGAGAGGGTGAATGCTGAAGTGTTGCGAGGACTCAAGACAAGAACATTTGATAAGTTGCACAAGTGCGGCAGGTGATGGATCGATGAGCTGACGGTGGTTCTTTGGTCCCTCAGAACGACGCCAAATCAAGATACCGGGCATACTCCCTTCTCCCTAGTCTACGAGACAGAAGCAGTTATCCCCATGGAACTCATTTACGGGTCACTTCGAGTGCCTACCTACGATGAATTAGTGCACGATCAGCACCAGCATGACGACACTTTGCTTCTTGAGGAGAACCGTCTTCAGGCTGCTACGCGTGCTGCACGCTACCAGCAAGCCCTGCGTTGCTATCACAGCCGTAGGGTTGATACCCAGTGTTTTGAGGAAGGTGACCTTGTCCTTAGGTGCATTCAGTCCGCCAAGGATGCAAACAAGTTGATGCCGAAGTGGGAAGGCCCTTACCGGGTAGTACGAGTCACTAGACTTGGCGCAGTCCGTTTGGAGATTGGAGATGGCATTCAATTGCAAAACTCATGGAATATTAAGCATATCCGCCAGTTCTGCTGGTAAGGCGCGGCTATCGGGCCTTGCCTGGCTGCCACCCTTTTGTATAGGCCTTGCCTCATTGCATGTAACCCCTTGTACAAAGCCAGGCGTAGACCCAGAGCAACAGAGAAATAAATGAAGTACTGGGGGCCTCCGACAAGTTGCATGCATACATAAGCATTTCACGAGCATCGCATGTTCATGTAGATAAGATCGCATCTGGCCCCATTTTGTTCTGTATAAACTGCTGGCTCCTACCGAAGACTTGATCTTCTGGAGGAGATAGAAAGATGAGCCTACACTGCGATCTCCAGCAAGCCAAATAGACAAGTTCTTTCTCTTATCCTCGCTTCCAATTGCAACTTAGGTGCTCCCATCCCTTGACTCGAACATTGCTTCGGCCAGGTTAGTCGCAGTGGCCTTTGATGAAAAAGGACTGGCGGGGTGTTGGTCCCTCTTCACGGTTTATGCCCGGTACTACTAGCTCCACGGCAACAAAACTAAGGGTGCCGGCGGGATAGCCTGTTGGGGGAAACTTGTTTACTTGAAAGATGAGACACATTCCACCTCTGCATGGACATATTACATGCACAAGTCCCCGGCAAGGTTTATCTTTTTATTAAAATGCTGATCAAACAAGTACTGACCTTACATAACACAAACATGGATACTAGAGATTACATAATTTGAACTAAAATTTGCCAAATGCCTACAAATTTAAGATTAAAAAAAGATCAAATGCCTATGATGCCATCACTTTTTCCTCTCCTTCTTTCAAACTACAAGGGGAGACGAAGACGGCGGATGGCAGGCCTGGCTGGGATTCCGCGCCTCCCCAGGATCAGGGCGGCACCGTTTCATAGCTAGGAGGAAGAAACTGGAGGGCAGGTGTGGATGGTGATGCTGCCGGAAGCCCAGACGAGGGCAGCGGAGTCACCGGCAAACACGACATGTTGGAAAGGTCGCCCCCATTCTTGACGCGTCGTGGGTTGCCATCACCTTCTGTACCACTGCCACCCGAAGCCCCCATCACGACAACCAAATCGGGTGCCATGCTCTCCGGGTGATCCCACAGAGAGCATGGTCGTCCCCGATAGCTTGAAGATAAGGAGCCACCGCACATTAAGGAAGCATGTATGGAAACAAGCAGCTCTCCCACGCGCCGAGCAGACAGTGCCCGGGGAGGTCAGGTCCGCCTTTACTGATGGCGGGCCAATTCTGCAACCTCCCCCCGACACCACGAGAGGAGGGGGAATAGGCCACGGTCGACTACCACGCCTGGCGTCCATTCCAGGCTTCGGCATGGTGTCGCTTGCATTGCCCCTCACTCAAATTGAACTCACAGACAGCCTGGCGACGAGCACAATGGAGTCGCCGCCTCCGATGCTACTACCACACTGCCCGCCCACCCTACAGAGTCTTGCAAGAAGATGAGGAAGGAGCCTCGCCACAACGAAGGCGTAATCTCACCCCGTACGGGCCAGAACCAGACTCACTACCCAAGCATCAGTACAAGCATTTGGCATCATCATCTCTAAGTTAGGGTCCGGGGCCTGCCCCTGAGCTCTCCCCGTCAGCATGACCAACAGAAAGCAAAAGATGAAGGAGAAGGGATGTGAGGATGAATGCCTCTGCTCTTCCCCTGCCCCTCCTTTTATAGGCGGGTCGGGGGAGAGAGCCAATCCCGCGATGGGTAACCGCCGCCCTACTCCACCAATTCAAGGGGACCGGGCCCCTGCCTTGATGCTCTCCCGCACCACGCGCCTCCGTTACCTACCCCGCTTGATGCATGCAGCATATGAGGCTAAGGATAAGGGTGTGGTGGGAAGAGTGAATTGGCAGTTAGTCGCCCGTGCGATAAAGTCATTCACGTGCTATTACAAGAGTGACCCCACCACGCTTGGTGTTAGGCAACATGCGGGAAAACCAGAAACTAGCCCGGGTTCGAGTTCATGAAGAAGCAAAGAAGATCTCAATGGGCCAGCCACCTCTACGCCCCTGCGTGTGCACTAGTTAGGGCCTACCCCGACGACGCCCAACAGCGCATTCGGGCCAGGCCTGGGGGCTCATGTCGGTGCAACAGACCCTAGGTCTGTTGCCAATACTCTGCACAGGCCCAAGGACGAGATTACAACAAGAAGTTTAGTTCAAAGCACAAGAGCTCGGTCCTTTGAATGACCAATGTGTAGATCAAGAAGACCAAGACTAGCCAGAGAGATAAGATACCACTTCAAGAAGAACCTCCCTTGTCGGGGAAGCGAGCCTGGAGAGGTTGGAGTTACCACAGAAGCGAGCCTCCAAGATCGTCCCGGCAAGCTTGCAGGGGCTAGCGGAGGCAAATGTAACGCCCCGGATACAACTTTCCATATTTGTAAATCCGAGTCTTGACAGTTTTGGCTATGTGATATGTTATTCCCTTGGTGGGTGGGTTTTGTCTTCCGTTTTGCGTTTTGTGTATGTCATGCATTTCATATCATGTCATCACGTGCATCGCATTTGCATTCGTGTTCATCTCATGCATCCGGTCATTTTTCTCGTTATCCGTTTCGCAATCCGACACTCCCACATGCACCTGGCGCACCCCTTTTTGTCTCTTTTCGTGAGCGGGAGTTAAAAGTTCTCGGAATGGGCCGAGATTTGTCAACTGGCCTTGGTACATCACCGGTAGACCGCCTGTCAAATTTCGTTCCATTTGGAGGCCGTTTGATGCCCCAACGATTAACCAGGTAACTGCAAAAGCCACTTTTGTGTTGCAGCCCAACACCCTTCGAAAACAGCTCAATAACCCATCTTAACCACTTCCATGTTCTCCGACGTCGGATCACGATCTTGTGGGCGAAAACCGCACCTCATTTGGACACTCCTACCTCCATCTACCTATATATATGTGTGCCCCTCCCCAAAATTTGCGGATGAACCATAGTCTTCTTCCTTGCGTCGCCAGACATGTCCACCCTCGCCGGACATGTCCAGCCGGCCACATCGCCCGGACCAATTGGAGGTCGCCACCCCAGCAAACCCCGCTGCCGCAGCCAATCCGGCGCCGCCACCTCACCCGTGCCACGTCAACTGTGCCGCCTCTCCCCGTGCGGCCCGCGAAGCCCACTGCTGGCCAGCCCACGCCCGCGCTGGGCCCGAATCAGCGCCGTGCCTCCCACTCCGATCCCGTGCCATGGCCTCGTCCCCGACCTCCACCTCCGCTCGAGCTCCCGCCGGAGTTCGTCAGCCTCCTCCCACCGGCGAGCAACTCCGGCGAGGCAAAGCCAGCCCATCACGGGACCTCCTCCCCGCACCCTGCTTCTCACTTCTCCTCCTTCCAGGCTCTCCCTCACAATCTGTCTCTCTCTCCCTCTCTATCTCTCTATCTCTATCTCTCTATCTCTCTCTTTCTCTCTCTCTCACGTACCAGGACGTCATGGATGGCCGCCCGAAGCTCCGCCGGCAACAGCACCGCCCCGAGCTCCGTCCACCGCCGCCCTTGCCCTGATCCGGCCGCCCACGACCCGATCTACCCATTCCCGGCCTCGTTGATGCCTGCCGGAGTCCCACGCTGCCCCAGCGTCGCCGTTGACTTCCACTGGAGTCGCTCTCTACGAGGAATGGAGATCCCCCGATCTGGATCCCGTTTTCGCGTGGGTAATTTTTCACTATGTCCCGAAACCCTTGTAATTTCTATGTCCTCTTTGACATGTCGTATCTTGGTGACCGTGGCTCCAAATCATGCATATGATATGTCAAAATGTTCTTCTCGTTGAGCTCTTCATGTTAGAAGCAGTTCCATGCATGTTACTGTCCGTTATGATGCCATTATAATCATTGCAAGAGTGCTATGAAATGTTAACTGTTGGTGCTTAGCAGAACATGATGATTTGTCTTTTTTGTTGCATTTGATGTGTGGATCCTTTGAGCATGAGGTCTACATATGTTTGGAGATACAACATGTCATATTTACATGGGTGCAAGTATTGTATTTTTTGAGCTATGTGGTGACTAGCACAAGCATGCAAAGTAGGATTCATAATGTTGCTCTTTTCACGCACTTAGGATTTTGCAGTCTTTTTCCTGCTGTTATTTCGATGCCATGTAAACTTGATGCTACCCTGAAATCCATGCTTATTTTGGGATACTTCAGTAAGGATGTTTTGAACCTGTGATTATGTTCTATCCATCCATGCCCCTGGTTGCAATTATAGAGTGCCCTACTATGTGTTTTTATTTCTCTACTTTTGCTATAAAATGTTCCTGGAAGATTGTTAACATGTTAATCTGTATTGCCATGGTTGTTGCTAGTGATCCATGCATCCTATTAAGATGCTCTTGCCATGGTAAGCTTCATGAACATGTCATCTTACTATTGGTATGCTTATGTTTTCATTTAATGCTTTGTGGTGAGTCGCATTAGCTCGCAAAGTTGCTATCATGAATCTGTTTATGCCATGCTCTGTTTTTCTTCCAAGTCTTATTCTGTTAATATAACTTGCTATGTTTACATGGGTGCCATCATATCTTCTGTGCTTTTTTGGCTCATGTTTAGTAAAGGAGTTTTGATCTATGCTTTTAGTAAAATCATGCCATCCCTTTATTTGCCATGATATGTTCCTGTAGTATGCTTTTTGCTAGTTCTGAACAGTGCTTCCTGACATTATTTTTGCCATGTTAGTATTTGCACTAAGTCTGTTAAGCTGATATCTTTTGCACTTTTGCCATGCTTGTTTGAACCTGTTCTCGTGTGATTTAGCCGTAGCTAAGTGTTCATGTTTTATCAAGCATCTCTTGTACATCACTACCATATACTTTGTGGCTATGTAGGAGTGCAGCAGCTTAGTTTCTTGTTGCATTCTAGGTGGCATCATGTTGTTAATCGCAGTTTCGCATAATCCTTTAATTGCTTGTCATTTGCAAACCGTGCATCCGTTCCCAGTGATCTTTATATCGATTTCGACCGAAATCATGTCATCTTTCTAGCGGCATACTTGGTTTGCCAAGTTGATGGCTTGATCACTTTTTCCGTTCCGGAGCACGCATATGCATTGCATATCATATCTTGCATATCATGCCATGTATTGCATCATCTGTTTGTGCACTACACCGTGATTGATTGTTGTTCCTTTGCTCGTGTTCTTGCCTTAGGTGGAGCCAGGAGACGGGTACGTGAACGAGGAACATGTTGGGTATGCTAACGAGGATCAAGCCTTCAACACCTCTGAGAACTTTGCAGGCGATATGACCGTACCCTCAAAATCACTTCTATCTTTGCTTGCTAGTTGTTCGCTCTGTCGCTATGTCACGCTACCTACCACTTGTTATATCATGCCTCCCATATTGCCATCTCATGCCTCAAACCCACCTTCCTAGCAAACCGTTGTTTGGCTATGTTACCGCTATTGCTCAGCCCCTCTTATAGCGTTGCTAGTTGCAGGTGAAGTTGATGTTTGTTCCATGTTGGAACATGGATATGTTGGGACATCACATTATCTCTTATTTAAGTTACGCATCACATACTTGGTAAAGGGTGGAAGTCTCAGCCTTATGCCTGGTGTTTTCTTCCACTCTTGCCGTCCTAGTTTCCGTCATATCGGGGTTATGTTCCTTGATTTTTCGTTCCTTACGTGGTTGGGTGTTATGGGAACCCCTTGACAGTTCACTTTGAATAAAACTCCTCTAGCAAGGCCCAGCCTTGGTTTTACATTTGCCTACCTAAGCCTTTTTCCCTTCGATTCTGCAGACTCAAGGGTCATCTTAATTTCAACCCCCTGGCAAGTGCTCCTCTGAGTGTTGGTCCAAACTAGAACACCGTGCGGGACTATCCCTTGGCAACTTGGGTTATGTTGGTACTTGTACGCTTATCTTATCCGGTGTGCCCTGAGAACGAGATATGTGCAGTTCCTATCGGGATTTGTCGGCACAGTCAGGTGGTCTTGCTGGTCTTGTTTTACCATTGTCGAAATGTCTTCTAACCGGGATTTCAAGACTGATCGGGTGTTTCCGGGAGAAGGAATATCCTTCGTTGACCGTGAGAGCTTGTGATGGGCTAAGTTAGGACACCCCTGCAGGGTATAAACTTTCGAAAGCCGTGCCCGCTGTTATGTGGCAGATGGGAATTTGTTAATATCCGGTTGTAGAGAAATTTACACTTGACTTAATTAAAATGCATCAACCATGTGTGTAGCCGTGATGGTCTATTTTCGGTGGAGTCTGGGAAGTGAACACGGTCTGGTGTTATGCTTGAACATAAGTAGTTTTAGGATCACTTCTTGCTTCTCGACCATTGCGTTGCTTCTCTTATCGCTCTTATTTGCGTATGTTAGCCACCATATATGCTTAGTGCTTGCTGCAGCTCCACCTCACTACCTTACCCCTACCCATAAGCTTAAATAGTCTTGATCTCGCGGGTGTGAGGTTGCTGAGTCCTCGTGACTCAGGGATACTTCCAAACAGTTGCAGGTGCTGATGATACCAGTGCAGGTGACGCAACTGAGCTCAAGTGGGAGCTTGATGAAGATCTTGATCATTGTTTCATGAACTTTCCGGTTGATCAGTAGTGGTGCCCAGTTGGGACGATCGGGAATCTAGCATTTGGGGGTTTATCTTCCTTTTATTCGGATTTGACTGTAGTTGGTGTTTGAGTGTATATGGATGATGTATAAATTATTAATGTATTGTGTGAAGTGGCGGTTGTAAGCCAACTCTTTATCCCTTTCTCATTCAGTACATGGGATTGTGTGAAGATTACCCCTCTTGCGACAAAACTACCATTCGGCTATTCTTCTAAGTCGTGCCCTGACACGTGGGAGATATAGCCGCATTGTGCGTGTTAAAAGTTGGTATTAGAGCCATCCTTGACTTAGGAGCCCCCTGCTTGATCAAATCGCTGACGTTGTTGAGTCTAGAACAAAATGTTTTAAGTCTTAGGATTATATATTTCGGAGAGTAGGATTATTTTTACTCCTCAGGTCCTTCATCGCTCTGGTGAGGCCTCCTAACGTAGAAGTTTTGACTCTCCTCTCCTCAAATTTCAAGAAAAAAATTAGGATCACGCGGTATCTTGGAATCATTCTAATAGTCTTATGACGAGAACATTGTTCTTGGTGCCTGCTAACATTTAGGGGTTGTGGCAGTGTCCCGGGGAGTTGAGCTCCGAGGTGTTGTCGTCACAATTTTATCGTTGCAGCTCTAGAATACCTGAGTTCGCCGACATCAAAAATCTCTTTTATGCAGTTGTTGGTGAGATAACCTCGACGCCACCCAGTACTGGGGCAGGAGTTCGGGAGTATTGCCATAACTTGTATAACAAATGCTTTTTGAAGGTTGAGGTATATGCTTTCCGAAGTTTTCTTGGTTATGTGTTGAAGGATGGATACAACCGGATGTAGGAATTGTTAGTTTGGGTAAGATATTATGCTTCCCCTGTATCCCCAACACCTGATTGCATAACCAGAAAGTTTCGGGAGTTTATAGGTGGGAATTCAAGTAGCTCGTATGATATCTTTCCAACAGACGCATGATATGATATGGGATCTATCATATGTTTGTTTCTGGCTTATTCTGCAAGCCAAATCCTTTGTTTTTTTGTTTTGGTTTGTGGTATTTGAGTTGCTTCGAAGTCAGATGTGAATTCCATACCTTTTCTAAATGGTGTTCTCTTATTTCTATGGGAGTGCTAATCCTTCTTGATCATCAAGATTGTCATGTCAATTCTATCCAACTGGTGCGTTTCTCTTCAAGATGATCCTATCGGTTTCCCATTCGCAGGATCCAATATCAGTTTTTCCTCAACGGTGTTCATTTCATCCATCCCTAGATGCCTTTGTTTTCCCACCCTCCCACCCTTTTCCTTCAAGGAATCAGATGTCTTAATCAAGTATCCATTTTATTCATGTGAAGTCTCTTCATTCTTTTCAATCAATGTTCTTATCTGCTGATTCTCAGGAAGATGCTAACTGAGCTTCAAGTTCATCATTCCTCGTTCTCTTTCTTCTTCGGTGGATGCAATTCAAGCTTTTGGTATTGATTATATCACTTTCCTCATTTCAAATGTTTTCTCATGCAGGTGCACCTCTTAATCATTCACTTCTCGCTATTCATTTGTTCTGGAGTGCTGGAGATATCTAAGAAGCCTCGGTCTTTCATTCAAGATCCGTTCAACCTATTTCGAGGTTGTTATCTCATTCAAGCCATTTAATTCAACCGGTGCAATCTCTCTTTTAAATCATTTCAACGGTGCTTTTCTTGAGTGGGCCCTAACCCACAGGTCTTATCCCAGGATCTTACCTGACTCTTCTTTTCCGGAGCTATTCTCAAATTTATTTTAAAGTTTGACATAAGAATGAATTATCATCAGTCAAATGCCTTCTCCAAGATCATTTTCAAATTATTTTCATCGTTGGTTGAACCTTTCTATTTTTCATTCTAGAGTACCTCAACAATTCAAGGTGGCATTTCACATTGTCATTCTCAAATCTTGAAGACCGAAGAAGAGTTTTCCCTTAAATCTTGGTCCGTTCTCTTGAGGATTCATGGTTCTAGCCTTATGCCATCTTCTCATAATTGTTTTCGATTGTGCGAATTCTTTTCACCCATCTAGAGCAATTCAGGAGTCTTTTCAGTTTGATTCTTCGGAGCCATCATCTCAGAATTATTCATTCCAGCTTTCAGCTCTCGTTCTCCAAACCTCACTGGTGCATCATTCGAGTATTTTCTAATCAGCTCATGATCTCTTTGTTTCTCTTGTATCTAAATTCACTCAAGTATCTTCGCTGGTTTTCTAATTCTTTCGGTGAATTGTGCCTTTGCTACGTTCATTTTCAATTCTTACGGTGGTTCGTCCAACATACCTCTTCCGTTGTTATCATATCTATGCATTCGTGCTTTCCAAATCCTACTGGTGGTTCATGGAAGACCTTCCCAAGTTGCACTATTTCTCTCTTCAATCTTTTCAAGAAGAATAAGTAGTATGCCACATCCGTAGCTTGTCATCAATTTAAATTGGTGAAGTATATGCATAACATAATTCTTATTATTGTTTCATCCAAGTGATCTAGTTTCTTCTTTCCAGAGATGTTCATCATGTCACCTTTCTCGGTTCGAGATGCTTCATCTTTTCTTTGACAGAGTTTCAAGTTTTCCGCTTTATCTCGTCACGAAGCTCCATCTAAATCATCTCAAGGCTTCACCTTATGTTCTCAACTTCTCTATCTTTTTGTCATCCTTTTATTACTGGAGTTCTTCATGGAGGCTCTACATGGTGGTTCATCAAGGATTCCTTTCATTCTTCAATTGTCCTCAAGATTTCTCTCGAAGTTAAGATCCGCCAAGCTATACTCTCAAATAAATATGATGTTCAACTCATGTCTTGTTTTGAGGAGTTCAAGCATTCTTCATCTTGCCTACCGAAGTGCAATTCTTTCTATCTTATCTGTTGAGGTGGTGTTATGTCATTCTTGACAATTTCTTTCATGTTTCATGATTCGCAAGTTGTCAGGAATGAGGTATTTAAACCCATCATTTTCTTCCTTGGAGTTATCTTGGTATATATTTCACCTGAAGCCTTCCATTGGGAATGTTGCTCTTTGTGATGATTACCCATGATCCAAGATCTCTTATCACCTCGGTGGAAGAAGCCTTCTATCTTTTCAAGCTCTCAATCAAATCTTTTTTCCGTGCGTGGCAGGTTGTCACCTCATAATTTTGAGATGTCTTCCATAAGCCCACATCAAGCTTATCCTTTCGTTGTTGATAATTCAACAACTCCGTTCTAGCATTTGTTGTAAGCGTGTTCTCTCAAGATCTTGTTTCCCTCTGTTCAGTCCATTCCATTCTTTCATTTCTTCCGGAGGCATAGTGATGTTGCTCTCTTCGATCATCATCTTGTATTGTGAGGATTGTGTTCTTTCCTGTGCTTATCCATTTAACCGGAGTGTTGTGTCCTCTGCTCAAGTTCTTTTCATCTTCTCAAGTCTTACATCTCTTTTCAACCGGAGTGATGTACGAATTTGTCCTTGTTTCTCTTTTCTAACGGGGTGTTTTCAACTTCGATCATCTCTATTGTTTCCTTTTCTCAGAATGGTTTCACCTCTCAAGGTTCTTTGGTATCACTCGTTTGTCAAAGAAGCAACTTTGTTTTACTTCTTCATCTTCCGTTTTCTCTCCGGTGCCATCCTAGATCTCGGGATGAGATCCTCTTGTAGTGGTGGAGTATTGTAACGCCCCGAATACAACTTTCCATATTTGTAACTCCGACTCTTGCCATTTTCGGCTATGTGATATGTTATTCTCTTCGTGGTTGGGTTTTGTCTTTCGTTTTGTGTTTTTTATGTCATGCATTTCATATCATGTCATCATGTGCATCGCATTTGCATTTGTGTTCGTCTCATGGATCCGGTCATTTTCCCCGTTATCCGTTTCGCAATCCGACACTCCCACATGCACCCGGCACATCCCTTTTGTCTGTTTTCGTGAGTGGGAGTTAAACGTTCTCGCAATGATCCAGATTTGTCAAGTGGCCTTGGTACATCACCGGTAGACCGCCTGTCAAATTTCGTTCCATTTGGAGGCCGTTTGATGCCCCAACAGTTAACTGGGTCACCGCAAAAGCCTCTTTTGTGTTGCAGCCCAACACCCTTCCAAAATAGCTCAATAACCCATCTAAACTACTTCAATGTTCTCCGTCATTGTATCACGATCGTGTGGGCAAAAACTGCACCTTATTTGGACACTCCTACCTCCATCTACCTATATATATATGTGTGCCCCTCACAGAAATTCGCGGATGAACCCTAGTCTTCTTCCTCGCGTCGCCGGACATGTCCACCCTCGCCGGACATGTCCAGCCGGCCACATCGCCCGGACCAATTGGAAGCCGCCACCTCAGCAAACCCTGCCACCGTAGCCAATCCGGCGCCGCCACCTCACCTGCGCCGCCTCTCCCCGTGCGGTCCGCGAGGCCCACGGCCGGCCCGCCCGCGCTGGGCTCGGATCCGTGCCGCGCCTCCCGCTCTGATCCCGTGCCATGGCCTTGTCCCCGACCTCTGCCTCCGCCCAAGCTCCCGCGGGAGTTCGTCGGCCTCCTCGCGCCGGCGACCAACTCCGGCGAGGCCATGCCAGCCCATCACGGAACCTCCTCCCCGCGCCCCTGCTTCTCACTTCTCCTCATCACAGGCTCTCCCTCACGGTCTCTCTCTCTCTCCTGTACCAAGACGCCATGGATGGCCGCCCGAAGCTCCGCCGGCAACAGCGCCGCCCCGACCTCTGTCCACCGCCGACCTTTCCCTGATCTGGTCGCCCACGACCCGATCTACCCATTCCCGGCCTCATTGATGCCTGCCGGAGTCCCACGCTGCCCCATCGTCTCCGTTGACTTCTGCCAGAGCCGCTCTGTACGAGGAATGGAGCCGTGTGGGTAATTTTTCACAAAGTCCCGAAACCCTTGTAACTTCTATGCCCTCTTTGACATGTCGTATCTCGGTGACCGTGGCTCCAAATCATGCATATGTTATGTCGAAATGTTCGTCTCGTTGAGCTCTTCCTGTTAGAAGCATTACCATGCATGTTACTATCTGTTATGATGCCATTATAATGATTGCAAGAGTGATATAAAATGTTAACTACTGGTGCTTAGCAGAACATGATGATTTTTCATTTTTGTTGCATTTAACGTGTGGATCCTTTGAGCATGAGGTCTACATATGTTTTGAGCTACAACATGTCATCTTTACCTGGGTGCAAGTATTGTATTTTTGTGAGCTATGTGGTGACAAGCACAAGCATGCAAAGTAGGATTCATAATGTTGTTGTTTTCAGGCACTTGGGATTTTGCTAAGTCCTTTTCCTGCTGTTATTTTGATGCCATGTAAACTTGATGCTACCCTGAGATCCATGCTTATTTTTGGATACTTAAGTAAGGATGTTTTGAACATGCGGTTCTGCTCTATCCATCCATACCCCTGGTTGAAATTATGGAGTTGTCTAGCATGTCTTTTTCTTGCTCTACTTTTGCTATAAAATGTTCCTGGCAGATTGTTAACATGTTAATCCATATTGCCATGGTTGTTGCTAGTGCTCCATGCATCCTATTAACTTGATCTTGCCATGGTAAGCTTCATGAACATGTCATCTTGCTATTGGTATGCTTATGTTGTCATTTAATGCTTTGTGGATAGTGGCATGAGCTCGCAAAGTTGCTATCATGAATCTGTTTACGCCCTGCTCTGTTTTTCGTCCAAGTCTGAGCCTGTTCTAGTGTGATTTAGCCGTAGCTCAGTGTTCATGTTTTGTCAAGCATCTCTTGTACATCACTGCCATATGCTTTGTTGCTATGCTGGAGTACAGTAGCTTAGTCTCTTGTTGCATTCTAGGTGGCATCATGCTGTTAATCGCAGTTTCGCATCATCCTTTTATTGCTTGTCCTTTGCAAACCGTGCATCTGTTCCCAGTGATCTTTATATTGATTTCGACCTAAATCACGTCATCTTTCCAGCGGCATACTTGGTTTGCCAAGTTGATGCCATGATCATTTTTCCCTTCCGGAGCACGCATATGCATTGCATATCATGCCATGTATTGCATCATGTTGTTTGGGCATTACACCATGATTGATTGTTGTTCCTTTGCTCGTGTTCTTGCCTTGGGTAGAGCTGGGAGACGAGTACGTGAACGAGGAACCTATTGAGTATGCTAACGAGGATCAACCCTTCGACACCTCTAAGAACTTTGCACGCAAGATGACCATACCCTCGAAATCACTTCTATCTTTGCTTGCTAGTTGTTCGCTCTATCGCTATGTCGCGCTACCTACCACTTATTATAGCATGCCTCCCATATTTCCATGTCAAGTCTCTAACCCACCTTCCTAGCAAAACTGTTGTTTGGCTATGTTACCGCTTTTGCTTAGCCCCTCTTATAGCGTTGCTAGTTGCAGGTGAAGTTGAAGTTTGATCCATGTTGGAAAATTGATATGTTGGGATATCACATTATATAGTATTTAATTAATGCATCCATATACTTGGTAAAGGGTGGAAGGCTCGGTCTTATGCCTGGTGTTTTGTTCCACTCTTCCCGCCATAGTTTCCGTCATACCGATGTTATGTTCCTTGATTTTGCGTTCCTTACGCGGTTGGGTGTTATGGGAACCCCTTGACAGTTCGCCTTGAATAAAACTCCTCCATCAAGGCCCAACCTTGGTTTTACCATTTGCCACCTAAGCCTTTTTCCCTTGGGTTTCGCGGACTCAAGGGTCATACTCATAAAATAGGCAGGGGCATTAGTCAATCCAAATGACATGACTGTGTACTCATATAGCCCATACCTTGTGGTAAAAGTTGTCTTAGGTATATCATGTTCTCGGATCTTCAACTAGTGGTATCCTGATCCGAGATCGATCTTCAAGAATACTTTAGCTCCCTATAACTGGTCAAATAGATCATTGATCATAAGTAGTGGGTACTTGTTCTTCATCGTCACTTCATTCAATGCACGATAATCAACAACCATTCTCAAAGATCCATCCTTCTTCTCAACCAAGAGCATGAGGCTCGCCACGGTGAAGAACTTGGTCGGATGTAACCTTTCTCCAGTAACTCCTTAATCTCCTGCTTAATTTCCTCCAGATAATTTGTGTGCATCCGATACGGTCTCTTCGATAGTGGTCCGGCGCTTGGCAACAGTTCTATGAAAAACTCTATTTCTCGATCTGGCAGCATGCCTAGTAATTCCTCTGGAAATCCATCCGAGTAATCCTTCACAATAGGCACTTCTTCCTGAACAACTCCTGTCAGGACCCCGACTCGATGTCACATCGATCTAGCTGGTAACACCTCATATCACTTTGCGGCCTCACGCACAGTATCCCCACGGGTGTCGTCTTACCTTCTTCCCGGGACCGTTTGCGCCTTTTGGCTCACGTATATGATAGTGTCGCTAGCATCCATATGATAAAGAGCCCGGGCTGACATGACTAGTCGTAAACCCAAAGTGGCACAGACTTACAGGGACAGGCATCCATGACCCAGCTTCGAACGTGTCGGTCATCAGCAAGTGGGTCCGGGCTGTAGCACTGGGCTAGCAGGACTCCGGTAAACCGGGCTGTAGCGGGCTAACAGGACTCCGGTACTCAAAGCGTGACATTTCCCCGAAGGGACAGACACAGGAACGAAGAAGGACACATGCCGGCCAGCCTAAGTGTTCCAGAGCAGTAGCAAGCTACCATGGCTCAGCGGTAACACTAGGAGACATTTCCCGGTAAGAGAGGCTACTAAAGATAAACAACTAGATAGTCAGATCCCACACATACCAAGCATTTCAATCATACACACAATATGCTCGATATGTGCAAATACAATGAAGCATCACAACATGACTCTACGACACAAGTACTTTATTTAAGGCTCAGTGAGCCATACATAACATACACACAAAGGTACGGGTCTCACGACCCAACATACAAGTCATACAGTCATACAAGCCAACAGCGGAAGTAACTTGTCTGAGTACAGACAACTAGTAAAATAAAAGAGGCTTGGAAAGCCTGGCTATACTATGTGGTCATTCACAAGCTCAGGGTCACCACCTGGGTCTTTAGCCTACTCGTTGATGTCAACGTCTACATAGAACCCATCAGAAGGGGTTGCAGCGTCTTCTGTAAAAATGTAGATTATAGCAACATGAGTACAAAGGTACTCAGCAAGACTTACATCAGATCCTACATACATGCATAGTATCAAGAAGGGTTGGTGAAGTTATTGCAGCAAGCCAGCTTTGACTCTTGGCTAGACTATCCTACGATACTCCATTTGAAACAGTTTTGCGCACACGAGTCCACTATTCACCACTTCAATACACTACCGAGGATCCACCTCCGTCTTCCTACGGAAGAGCCATCCTCGGCACTCACACTTATCTTGAGGCTTTTATCAGTTTCCATTTACTTGTCTATGAACTGTATAGGCAACCAAGTAGTCCTTTACCGCGGACGCGGCTATTCGAATAGATCATGTTAACCCTGCAGGGAGTACTTCTTCATACACGCTCTCACCACTTACCGTCGTTTACACGACATGTACTCGGCAACCTTCAAGCGGAAGCCCAACGTGGGTGTCGGCCACGACCTACCTAATCACCTAAGCCTCCAGTCCAGGTTTATCGCCTATTCAGGTTCCATCCGCAGGGAGTCCGGCCGAGGTTTCCCATACGGCCCCGAACGATGTGAACAGGGTTCCCGAGATACCTAACGGGTATTCGGTACACCGTGCCACGTACCTACCGCATCACAGCCCACCCCTACGGTCAGCGCTGTCCACGGCCTCCAGTAGGCTACAAACACCAGAAACTACTTGCAACTCCTGGACGGAGAACTAGGGTGAATAAGAAGTCGAGAGGGTCCATTGGTTTCGGGCCCAATGCATGGTAGTAGCTGAATCTTAAATCACACATACAGATCTCAGTGCTTAAGGTCGGCTTCAATGAAACAACCCACCATGTACTCCTACATGGCCTCTCATCGATACCTTTACCAAATCGTGTTCACCACACCACTCTCATTACCGACATAATCATTTCACTCTAGCCCATCACCTAGATGAACCAGACCTGACACGACTCTAAGCATAGCAGGCATAGCAAGGTAGGAACAACACATACATAGGGCTCAATCAACTCCTACACATGCTAGTGGGTTTCATCTAGTTACTGTGGCAATGACAGGTCATGCAGAGGAAATGGGTTCAACTACCGTAGCACACAGCAGTTTGAATCGCGTTGTCTTAATGCAGTAAAAGAGAGCAGGAGCGAGAACATGGGATTGTATCGATATGATCAAATGGTTGGTTGCTTGCCTGATGGTTCGTTGCACGGATACGGTTCTTCGTTAGGGTAGTCACGGTACTCCTCGGGGACAGATCCTGTCGCAAAGGATAACGATACACGGGCATCACCAAACAATGTGCAACAATATGATGCATGCATGAAACATGGCAATATGAGTGTGTTGGGCTAATGCAACTAAAGCCAGAAGTGTTTGAGCAAATTTGAATCAAAGATTCAAATTCCAAATTCAAATATGGCCTTTTAAAGTGCCTTTTCTTGTTCTGTTTGAAAACATCAATTTAACTTGTTTGATCATGCATGAAAATAGTACAGATGGATAGATTGGATTTTTCTGATCATTTTTCATATATAATTTGTCCAATTTGGAGTTACAGAATAAAAGTTATGAATTTTTGAAGTTTAATTAATATTCTGGAATTTCCTGATTTAATTTAAATCCAGAAATATCATTTACTGCGTCAGCCTGACGTCACAGTGACATCAGCAGGTCAACAAGGCTGGCTCGGGTCAAACCTGACGTGTGGGGTCCACACGTCAGTGACACAGGGGCTAATCCCGTGTTGACCCGGGCTGGTTAGCTTTGACTAAGCCCTGGGGCCCACTTGTCAGCGTCAGTAGGTGGTGGGTTAGTGCCTAATTAACTAGGCCACGTCAGCTTGCCGGAGTTCTGGCCGGCGGCGACCATCAGTGCGGTGGCGATAGTGGTTTTGGTCGTTTCGGCCACCAAATGAACCGCGGAGGCCTCCGGAGTGAAGCTGAGGACGACCCGCGGCTCTTGGCGGAGTCCGTTGGGGTCGGGGTGGCCGGAGTCGACGGCGGCGAGCTCGGTTGCGGCCGCCGGGGTTCGGTCGTGCACGGGAAGGGTGTTGCAGGGGGTTTGGGGTAGCGTTGGTGCGTGCTACGTGCTCCTAGTGAGATGTGGAGCACGATGGTGAGCTCGGTTGGGCGCTACGGCGACCGTGGCCACGACGGCGACATTGCCGGCGGCGTGAAGCTTTCGGCAGCGGTGGGGCTAGGGCCTAGGGGTCGGGAGAGAGCAGGGAAGAAGGGGGAAATGGTGGCGTAGCTCACCGCGGTTGCAGTGGGCGTCGAAACGGGCTCGGGGACGCGCTGGAGACGGCGAATTCGTCGGCGACGGTGATCGGAGCCCGAAGAGGGGAACGGCGACGTGGCGGCGATGCAGGGCTTCCGGGGACTCGTGGAGCGGTGGGGAGTAAGAGGGAGTCGAGGCGGACCTCCTGAGCTGGTCGGGGGAGCGAGGGGTGGTCGGGGACGGTGGCTAAGGCGAACGGCGGCGACGGTGAGCTTCGGCCGTGAGAGAGAGAGAGCGAGGGAGAGCCGGGGGAGAGTGAATGGGGTGTCGGCGAGGTCGGGGCGACGACCAGAAGACGATCCACGCGGCGCAACGGCGACCAGGGCGATGCAGAGAGGCTGGGTGGTGCGTGGCGAGCTCGGGCGCGCCATGCTCACCTCCCTGCCTGCTCTGGCGAGGGGAAGCAGCTGGCTGGCACGGGCCAGCACAGTGCTGGGCCGGCTGGGCTGGGCCGCACAGGGAGGAGCCCAGGTAAGCTTCTCCCTTTATTTATTTTCTGTTTTCCGGTTTTATTTAATATATCTGCAACTTTGTTGAATTAAATAAAATACCTAGGCAACTCCAAAAATCACCAAACTACTCCTGGCTCATAGTTGGATTATTTCCAACATGAAACATTTTAGTTTGGAAATATTTGAGCATTTAAATATTTCATATTATTTTAAATGCCCAAATTCAAATAGCTATGATTTAATTCAAAACCCTAGGATGGCCTAGGAAAATGTGCACCACTTTTGGCAGAGGTTCTGAACCAAGGCAAAAATGATGGGCATTTTAGAAGGGCATTTCAGGTTCATTGAAAATTATTTTAGTAAACCCTAGTTGGTTTCAGAGGGGACTGGGGGTTCTGTCATCCCCATTTCAAGTTTCTGATGAAAGAGTAAACATGATGCAGCACTCTAATGCATGACTAGCTAGGGTGTGACAACTCACCCCCACTCAAAAGAATCTCGTCCCGAGATTTGGGTTCCTCCGAGAAGAAGGCGGGGTATTCAAGTCGAAGACGATCCTCCCTTTCCCAAGTTGCTTCATCTTCAGAATGGTGCGACCATTGAACCTTGAGAAACTTGATATTATGACGTCGGGTGGTACGCTCGGCTTGATCGAGGATACGAATGGGGTACTCTCGATATGTAAGATTATCTTGGAGATCAAGCGTTTCGTGGTCCACTTCACGGATAGGATCCGAGAAGCAACGCCTGAGTTGAGAAACGTGGAAAACATCGTGAGCTCTGGAGAGGTGCGGAGGTAGTTCCAATTGGTAGGCAACTTCTCCTCATTTGGCAAGAATGCGAAAAGGTCCAATGTAACGAGGAGCCAATTTGCCTTTGATACCGAAGCGATGGGTTCCCTTGAGAGGGGTGACCCGAAGATAAGCCTTCTCGTCAACCTCGAAAGTCATAGCCTTATGTTTTCGGTCATATTGACTCTTTTGACGAGATTGGGCTGTTTTCAACTTCTCACGAACGATACGAACTTGTTATTCTGCTTCCTGAATCATATCCGGGCCAAAGAATTGTCTTTCCCCGGTCTCTGACCAGTTAAGGGGTGTTCGACATCGTCGTCCATAGAGAACTTCAAAAGGGGCTTTACCCAAGCTAGATTGATAGCTGTTGTTGTAAGCGAATTCGGCAAATGGAAGGCACTTCTCCCAGTCCATTCCGAAAGAAATAACAGAGGCTCGAAGCATGTCTTCTAGAATTTGGTTGACGCGTTCCACTTGACCACTCGACTGAGGGTGGAAAGCGGTGCTAAAGGAGAGACGATTTCCCATAGCATTTTGGAAACTTTCCCAAAATCGAGAGGTGAAAAGACTTCCTCGATCCGAATTGATTTCCAAAGGAACACCATGGAGGGACACTATTCGGGAGATGTATAAGTCTGCCAGTTGGCTAGCGGTTATACTCTCACGAACAGGTAAGAAATGAGCTACTTTGGAAAGACGATCGACCACGACGAAAATAGCATTATTCCCTCTTTTGGTTCTGGGAAAACCGGTAATGAAATCCATACCAATTTTATCCCATTTCCATTCAGGAATAGCTAAGGGTTGAAGGGTGCCAGCAGGCCGTTGATGCTCTGCTTTTACACGACGACAGACGTCGCAATTTGCAATATACTGAGCAATTTCTCTCTTCATCCTAGTCCACCAGAACCTCTGGCGTAGGTCCTGATACATTTTTGTGCTACCGGGATGAATGGTGAGAGGAGATTCATGAGCTTCCTTAAGGATCAATCGCCTCAGGTTACGCACCTTGGGAACCACTAGTCGATCCCCGAAGTATACGACTCCTTGATCATTAACGGAGAAGCAATTCGCAATTCCCTTCTGAATGTTTCTCTTGATGCGGGAGATTCCCGGATCTACCTTCTGTGCTTTGATAATTTGATCCGTAAGGGTAGGTTTTGCCACCAAGGTGGAGAGAAAACCTTGAGGAACAATGTGAAGGTTAAGCTTTCGAAATTCCTCATGGAGAAGCGGTTGACTTCGTTGTAACATCAGGTTGTTACAATAAGATTTACGACTTAGCGCATCAGCCATGACGTTGGCTTTCCCTGGGGTATAGGTTATCCCTAAGTCGAAGTCTGTGATCAATTCAACCCAACGTCTTTGCCTGAGATTCAGATCCGGTTGGGTGAAGATGTACTTCAGACTTTGGTGATCAGTAAATATTTCGCAACGATTACCGAGAAGGTAATGTCGCCAGGTCTTAAGTGCATAGACTACGGCTGCAAGTTCTAAATCATGAGTAGGATAATTCTCCTCATGTGGGTGCAATTGCCGTGAAGCGTAAGCAATTACGTGTCGATCTTGCATAAGAATGCAACCTAGTCCTTGTCGCGAGGCGTCGCAGTAGATAACAAAGTCCTTGGAGAAGTCTGGCGGTACCAGCACGGGAGCAGAGGTCAGGCGTCTTTTCAGTTCCTGAAAACTGTGCTCACATTGTGGAGTCCATTCGAACTTCTTATCTTTCTTGAGGAGTTCGGTTAGAGGTTTGGCAACCTTGGAGAAGTTCTCGACAAAGCGACGGCAATAGCTCGCTAAGCCTAGAAAACTCCGAACTTGCTTGACCGATTCGGGTGGAGTCCAATCAAGGACGGCTTGAACTCGCTCAGGGTTAACAGCAATACCTTTACCAGATATTACATGACCCAGATAGGTCACTTCTGATAACCAGAATTCACATTTAGAAAATTTGGCATAAAGGCGATGCTCTCGAAGTTTCTTCAACACTAGCCTTAGATGTTCGGCATGTTCTTCCTCGTTCTTGGAGTAGATGAGTATATCATCGAGATAAACTACGACGAATTTATCCAAATACTCCATGAAGATTGAGTTCATTAACCGAGAAAAAGTGGCTGGAGCGTTGGTTAATCCGAAGGACATGACGGTGTACTCGTATTGGCCATAACGAGTAACAAAGGCCGTTTTAGGAATGTCCCCGTTTCTGATTTTGATTTGATGGTAGCCCAACCTCAAATCCATCTTAGAGAAGACTGAGGATCCAGCGAGCTGATCATACAGGTCGTTGATCCTGGGAAGTGGATATTTGTTTTTGATTGTGACCAAATTGACAGGTCGGTAATCTACAACCATCCGGTCCGTACCATCTTTCTTCTTGACGAATAGGACGGGGCAAGCCCACGGAGATGAGCTAGGTCGGATGAAACCCTTTTTCAAGGATTCATCGAGTTGTTTCTTAAGCTCGGCTAGTTCTAGGGGTGCCATTTTGTAAGGTCTTCTAGCAATCGGAACGGTTCCGGGGATGAGGTCTATTACGAACTCAACATCCCTGTCAGGTGGAACACCTGGCAATTCCTCTGGAAAGACATCCGGAAAGTCACGGACTACCGAAACGTCCTCAAGGTCTGGCAAAGGGCTGGCGTTAAGAGAATATAATTGTCGCTTGGCTATTCGAGTCAAAACATTGACTATCTTCCCCGAAGGATGGGTGAGTTGAACGGTCCTAGAGAAGCAATCAATTTTGGCTTGATGAGCTGACATCCAGTCCATACCCAAAATGATATTAATATCTGAAGATTTAAGGGCTATCAAAGATGCGAGGAAAACAAGTCTATCGACTTGGATTTCATTTCCATGGCTTACTCTAGAAGTTTGCCATTTGGATCCCGGAGTTTGAATTACCATGGAGGATGGCAAGTCACAGAATGCAACGTTATGCAAACGAGCATAATTTTCAGATATAAAAGAATGAGAGGCTCCTGTATCGAAAAGAACAGATGCCGGGTGGCAATTAACAAGAAGCGTACCGAGAACGACGTTGGGATCTTCTTGAGCTTCTTCGGCAGAGATACAATTGACCTGGCCACGTGAAGCGGTGACCGGTTTAGCGTGGAATACTTTCCCTGTCGGCTTGCCACGGCCAACAGCTTTAGCAGATTGATTGGGGTTGGTCTGGGGGCACTCCCGCATATAGTGACCAGATTCCCCACACTTGAAACAAGTCACGGAACTGGTACGTGGAGGAGCATTATTGGTTGGACCCCCATAGGGCTTGGCTGGAGCAGACTGTTGAGCGGGGCGAGGCGCCTGGAAGGATGGCCTCGGTGTGAACCTGGGTGGCAGGGCGGTGTTGGGTACCCACACGCGGCGCTTCTGAGGACCAGCAGCGGATGAGGAACCCATGTCACGTCCATGCTTGCGTGTTGCATCGTAGTCAGTCTGACCAGTTTCAGCACTGATGGCTTTGTTGACAAGTTTCGAAAAGGATGTGCACTCATGCAGACGGAGGTCGCGGCGAAGCTCAGGACTAAGGCCCTTGCGGAACCTTGCTTGCTTCTTGGCGTCAGTAGAAACTTCCTCGGTTGCATATCGTGCAAGATTACCAAACTCCCTGCTATAGACATCCACAGAAAGTCGGCCTTGGGTGAAATTGCAAAATTCTTCACGCTTACGGTCCATGAGACCCTCCGAAATGTGATGTTCACGGAAAGCCTCACTGAACTCAGCCCAAGTAGTGAAATGGCCCGCTGGGCGCATAGCTCCATAATTCTCCCACCATAGACTGGCGGGGCCTTCAAGATGATATGCAGCAAAGGTGACCTTGTCAGCCTCCGCTACCAGCGCGGAACGCAGTTTATGAGAGATACTGCGAAGCCAGTCATCAGCGTCGAGAGGTTCGACGGAGTGGTGGAACGTGGGTGGATGCAATTTGATAAAATCACTGAGTGACACCACGTTAGCCCTCTGATGGTGTGTTGTGTTCTGTTCAATACGCTCCAACAAACGGTTTGTCTCCCGCTTGTTTCTCTCAGCTTCCATCATAACCTCGGCTAGTGAAGGAGGTTGAGGCATATGTTCATTTCTGGCTTCACTGCCTTCGGCCTGCTCTTGGGAAGCAGGGTTAGCGCGCGTGTTGACCATCCTAGGTAAACAAGACAATGATTTAGTCAGAATGATAAAATTCCGACATAGGATACATAATGTAAGGAATAATTCGGAATGCAAGATGATCATCCGTATGACATGGTAGATACAGAAACTGCTTCTTTATTCCATCGTCATACACACCATACAGGTTTAGTACAAGACCAAGCAAGTACTAATACGGTGAAAAGAGGATTACATCTCATCGGAGGCATCCCAAGCTCCTATACATTATTTTTCTACATCTCCGGAAAGAGTACAAACTAGGTCATATCCCACGAGACACGCAGGACAACAGACGACACAGCTAGTGCGAACTAGTGATACTACTACTAACTCAGACCGATCCGTAGTAGTCCTCGTAGAAGTCACCTTCCATAGCCTGGAAGCTCAACATGTTCATCCGGAAACAGACGATCTCGCGGAGCTTGTGGACCATAGGGGCTAGGATGAGGCCTTGGACCAACAAACGGTGGCCTACGGGGACCGCGAGGTGGGGTGATGCCTCCTACATCACGCCAAACCATCATGTCCGGCAGAGCAGATCTCACTGGATAGAGATCGCGCATATCTGAATATCCAGCTTGCACCGCCGGTGCGAACCGAGTCAAAGTGGCCCAGTGGTCGGCACGGGTATTGAAGAGCTCTAACCTTAAGGCCCGATTTTCACGGTCCTTATCCTCGAGCATCTCAGCAGTGGTGCGAGTCCGTGAATCCTCCTGAGTGGAGTCAGCATAGATAGCCTGGAGATACCCTTGTGCTCCCGGAAGTGATCCTGGCATATACCGGAAGTCAGAGTCCCAAAATAACCCAGATCTGACTCGCATAATGGTCATCATAGAGTAGGCGGCATCCTGCACAGCCATCTCGATAGTAACCCCGAGTCCATAGGAGCAGTGAAGAGGCTCAGTGGATCCAGGATAAGATGGAAATATCCTGACAGTGCAGAGATACTGGCTTTGATTAAAGTCTCGGAATTGCTCTTCGACCGTGTACTCAGGATACCAGCGGTATCCAGCCTCAGTCATTACCCTGACCAACTTAGCAGTATGGCCGGGTACATCTAGGCATCGAGTCAGGCGAACCACTTGATTGAGGTCGCGAGTGGCCATCTGAAAGCATAATCATAATGCAAAGGCATTAGAATTTCTAGCAAAATTTCGGCAGCATAACAGCTGTAAATGCTCAAAAAGGATATTGAGACATTTGACAAAGGATTTCGTACACACTCAACATCATCATATCAAGTCTTGAAACCATTCCTACAACATAATGTGGTAGTAGAACTGAACTAGGCTGATAACCATCAAACTTATAAGGTACTACTGATTAGTAACACGTGATCCTGATAGAGAGAACAGATCCTAATTCCTTAACCCCCGGTGGAAGAATGGACTGACTCAGATCAGAAAGTCATAAGGTATAAGGAGTAAAAAGAGCCTTACGTTCCAACCCACAAACAATTCCCCTACATATAACTAAAGAATTTCTAGACTCAACATCGACCAGTTTGGCTTGGAGAACCTACAGGCAGTCCGGCTCTGATGCCAACGCTGTCAGGACCCCGACTCGATGTCACATCGATCTAGCTGGTAACACCTCATATCACTTTGCGGCCTCACGCACGGTATCCCCACGGGTGTCGTCTTACCTTTTTCCCGGGACCGTTTGCGCCTTTTGGCTCACGTATATGATAGTGTCGCTAGCATCCATATGATAAAGAGCCCGGGCTGACATGACTAGTCGTAAACCCAAAGTGGCACAGACTTACAGGGACAGGCATCCATGACCCAGCTTCGAACGTGTCGGTCATCAGCAAGTGGGTCCGGGCTGTAGCACTGGGCTAGCAGGACTCCGGTAAACCGGGCTGTAGCGGGCTAACAGGACTCCGGTACTCAAAGCGTGACATTTCCCCGAAGGGACAGACACAGGAACGAAGAAGGACACATGCCGGCCAGCCTAAGTGTTCCAGAGCAGTAGCAAGCTACCATGGCTCAGCGGTAACACTAGGAGACATTTCCCGGTAAGAGAGGCTACTAAAGATAAACAACTAGATAGTCAGATCCCACACATACCAAGCATTTCAATCATACACACAATATGCTCGATATGTGCAAATACAACGAAGCATCACAACATGACTCTACGACACAAGTACTTTATTTAAGGCTCAGTGAGCCATACATAACATACACACAAAGGTACGGGTCTCACGACCCAACATACAAGTCATACAGTCATACAAGCCAACAGCGGAAGTAACTTGTCTGAGTACAGACAACTAGTAAAATAAAAGAGGCTTGGAAAGCCTGGCTATACTATGTGGTCCTTCACAAGCTCAGGGTCACCACCTGGGTCTTTAGCCTACTCGTTGATGTCAACGTCTACATAGAACCCATCAGAAGGGGTTGCAGCGTCTTCTGTAAAATGTAGATTATAGCAACATGAGTACAAAGGTACTCAGCAAGACTTACATCAGATCCTACATACATGCATAGTATCAAGAAGGGTTGGTGGAGTTATTGCAGCAAGCCAGCTTTGACTCTTGGCTAGACTATCCTACGATACTCCATTTGAAATAGTTTTGCGCACACGAGTCCACTATTCACCACTTCAATACACTACCGAGGATCCACCTCCGTCTTCCTACGGAAGAGCCATCCTCGGCACTCACACTTATCTTGAGGCTTTTAACAGTTTCCATTTACTTGTCTATGAACTGTATAGGCAACCAAGTAGTCCTTTACCGCGGACGCGGCTATTCGAATAGATCATGTTAACCCTGCAGGGGAGTACCTCTTCATACACGCTCTCACCACTTACCGTCGTTTACACGACATGTACTCGGCAACCTTCAAGCGGAAGCCCAACGTGGGTGTCGGCCACGACCTACCTAATCACCTAAGCCTCCAGTCCAGGTTTATCGCCTATTCAGGTTCCATCCGCAGGGAGTCCGGCCGAGGTTTCCCATACGGCCCCGAACGATGTGAACAGGGTTCCCGAGATACCTAACGGGTATTCGGTACACCGTGCCACGTACCTACCGCATCACAGCCCACCCCTACGGTCAGCGCTGTCCACGGCCTCCAGTAGGCTACAAACACCAGAAACTACTTGCAACTCCTGGACGGAGAACTAGGGTGAATAAGAAGTCGAGAGGGTCCATTGGTTTCGGGCCCAATGCATGGTAGTAGCTGAATCTTAAATCACACATACAGATCTCAGTGCTTAAGGTCGGCTTCAATGAAACAACCCACCATGTACTCCTACATGGCCTCTCATCGATACCTTTACCAAATCGTGTTCACCACACCACTCTCATTACCGACATAATCATTTCACTCTAGCCCATCACCCAGATGAACCAGACCTGACACGACTCTAAGCATAGCAGGCATAGCAAGGTAGGAACAACACATACATAGGGCTCAATCAACTCCTACACATGCTAGTGGGTTTCATCTAGTTACTGTGGCAATGACAGGTCATGCAGAGGAAATGGGTTCAACTACCGTAGCACACAGCAGTTTGAATCGCGTTGTCTTAATGCAGTAAAAGAGAGCAGGAGCGAGAACATGGGATTGTATCGATATGATCAAATGGTTGGTTGCTTGCCTGATGGTTCGTTGCACGGATACGGTTCTTCGTTAGGGTAGTCACGGTACTCCTCGGGGACAGATCCTGTCGCAAAGGATAACGATACACAGGCATCACCAAACAATGTGCAACAATATGATGCATGCATGAAACATGGCAATATGAGTGTGTTGGGCTAATGCAACTAAAGCCAGAAGTGTTTGAGCAAATTTGAATCAAAGATTCAAATTCCAAATTCAAATATGGCCTTTTAAAGTGCCTTTTCTTGTTCTGTTTGAAACATCAATTTAACTTGTTTGATCATGCATGAAAATAGTACAGATGGATAGATTGGATTTTTCTGATCATTTTTCATATATAATTTGTCCAATTTGGAGTTACAGAATAAAAGTTATGAATTTTTGAAGTTTAATTAATATTCTGGAATTTCCTGATTTAATTTAAATCCAGAAATATCATTTACTGCGTCAGCCTGACGTCACAGTGACATCAGCAGGTCAACAAGGCTGGCTCGGGTCAAACCTGACATGTGGGGTCCACACGTCAGTGACACAGGGGCTAATCCCGTGTTGACCCGGGCTGGTTAGCTTTGACTAAGCCCTGGGGCCCACTTGTCAGCGTCAGTAGGTGGTGGGTTAGTGGCTAATTAACTAGGCCACGTCAGCTCGCCGGAGTTCTGGCCGGCGGCGACCATCAGTGCGGTGGCGATAGTGGTTTTGGTCGTTTCGGCCACCAAATGAACCGCGGAGGCCTCCGGAGTGAAGCTGAGGACGACCCGCGGCTCTTGGCGGAGTTCGTTGGGGTCGGGGTGGCCGGAGTCGACGGCGGCGAGCTCGGTTGCGGCCGCCGGGGTTCGGTCGTGCACGGGAAGGGTGTTGCAGGGGGTTTGGGGTAGCGTTGGTGCGTGCTACGTGCTCCTAGTGAGATGTGGAGCACGATGGTGAGCTCGGTTGGGCGCTACGGCGACCGTGGCCACGACGGCGACATCGCCGGCGGCGTGAAGCTTTCGGCCGCGGTGGGGCTAGGGCCTAGGGGTCGGGAGAGAGCAGGGAAGAAGGGGGAAATGGTGGCGTAGCTCACCGCGGTTGCAGTGGGCGTCGAAACGGGCTCGGGGACGCGCTGGAGACGGCGAATTCGTCGGCGACGGTGATCGGAGCCCGAAGAGGGGAACAGCGACGTGGCGGCGATGCAGGGCTTCCGGGGACTCGTGGAGCGGTGGGGAGGAAGAGGGAGTCGAGGCGGAGCTCCTGAGCTGGTCGGGGGAGCGAGGGGTGGTCGGGGACGGTGGCTAAGGCGAACGGCGGCGACGGTGAGCTTCGGCCGTGAGAGAGAGAGAGCGAGGGAGAGCCGGGGGAGAGTGAATGGGGTGTCGGCGAGGTCGGGGCGAGGACCAGAAGACGATCCACGCGGCGCAACGGCGACCAGGGCGATGCAGAGAGGCTGGGTGGTGCGTGGCGAGCTCGGGCGCGCCATGCTCACCTCCCTGCCTGCTCTGGCGAGGGGAAGCAGCTGGCTGGCACGGGCTAGCACAGTGCTGGGCCGGCTGGGCTGGGCCGCACAGGGAGGAGCCCAGGTAAGCTTCTCCCTTTATTTATTTTCTGTTTTCCGGTTTTATTTAATATATCTGCAACTTTGTTGAATTAAATAAAATACCTAGGCAACTCCAAAAATCACCAAACTACTCCTGGCTCATAGTTGGATTATTTCCAACATGAAACATTTTAGTTTGGAGATATTTGAGCATTTAAATATTTCATATTATTTTAAATGCCCAAATTCAAATAGCTATGATTTAATTCAAAACCCTAGGATGGCCTAGGAAAATGTGCACCACTTTTGGCAGAGGTTCTGAACCAAGGCAAAAATGATGGGCATTTTAGAAGGGCATTTCAGGTTCATTGAAAATTATTTTAGTAAACCCTAGTTGGTTTCAGAGGGGACTGGGGGTTCTGTCATCCCCATTTCAAGTTTCTGATGAAAGAGTAAACATGATGCAGCACTCTAATGCATGACTAGCTAGGGTGTGACAACTCCCGAGAGAGAATTTACTTCGGTCCTCCTTGGCGCATGCCTAGACACATACTTGATCCTTTTCCCTTTGGGGTGGTGAGTAAAATTGACTTACTAGCATAATCGATGTTTCCTCCATACTTCGATACCCAATCCATGCCTAATATCACATCCAATCCTTGTGACTCCAAAATTATTAGGTCTGAGGGGAAAACATGTCTACCTATGGTTAATGGCATCTAAAAACATCCTCCACTTCCCATATACTCAGCTCCTAGCGAGCTTACTAACATAGGTTTCTTAAGAACTTTGGTGGGAAACTTATACTTATCCAGAAACCCCCTCAAAATGTATGAATGCGATGCACCAGTATCAAAAATAACGATTGCAGTAAATGACTCAATCAAAAACTTACCTATTACTGCATCTGGCTGCTCTTCAACCTCCTCCACGTTAACGTGGGTCACCTGTCCCTAGTTGAAAGGGTTGGGTTTCTTCCCAGAGCTTCCATTGCCATTTCCATTCTTTGCTTCGGGGCATTCGGTGGCGTAGTCTAGTCTTCCCGCACTTGAAACAAGTAATGTGACTTAAATCCTCCCTGGAGGGTGTTGCTGGGTTGGAATGGTTCTGTCCATTGCTTCCTACATTGCCATTCCCATTCTTGGGGCCACTATGGTTATGCGAACCCCCTCCATTGTGGGTATGGCCTCCATGATTATGAGTGTGTCCCCCAGAGTTTGGGGGTAAAACGAGGCTTCTGTTGAGCTCCAGAATTATACTTCCCATGTCCATAGTTCCTTTTGCGTCTCTCTATCTGTTGCTTCTTGCCTTCAATCATAAGGGCCCGGTATACCAACTCCTGGTAGTTAGTGAATGTGGCCACCATCAATTGCATAGTCATCTCATCATTTAGCCCTTCCATAAACTTCTCCTGCTTCGCGGCATCTGTGCCACATCATTAGGGGCATAGTGGGCTAACTTGCTAAACTCATCCACGTACTGCCCTACAGTATGATTTCCCTGGCACTCACGCTTATTCATATTCATCGCTCCTATTGAGACATGTGCAGTGCGGGGTGCTTGCTGAAACTGATCCCATGTGACATTGGCTATGGGAAAAGTGGCTGTGTAATTCTCCCTCCATGAGGCTGCGGGTCCATCCAATTGATGTGCGGCAAAGCGCACCTTCTCAGCATTTGTGCAACCTGCGGTGGTCAGCTACCTTCCAATCCTGCGGAGCCAATCATCAGCAACAAATCGGTTCGGTGCTACAGGAAAACACAGGCGGATTCAACCTCAGAAAATGGGCCAAGTTGTCAAAATGTGGTGGTGGAGGTGGGCTATTGTTATTGTTGTTGCCTTGGTTCTGGACTAGTAATTGCATCAAGGCATTCTGCTGCTGGATCAACTGAGTGAGCTCCGGTATAAAGACAAATCCGGGGTCACGTCTCAGAGGCATCTAATGGGTTTAGAGGCAAGAGATTAGAATACACTGGTGCGCGTTGGTCCTAAACAAATGGTTTTTTACCCCTTTCGGTGACAGCCTTTGGAACTGTAGCCAAGTGAGTGTGCGCGATAGGGGGTCCTTCCCACACAACCCAGAAAACGTCGGGGATATGGAACTGTGATCCAGAGGCCTTCCAAAATGTAATCGTGTGTGATGCACCACACACTAAATTCTTTCGCACATGTAGTAGCAGTGATTAAGCATTTATAATGACACAGTGAAACCATACGGTCTGTTGCAATGAACCGTTTGGGAAACAATATGTAAGGCACATGGGCCAACATATGAACTGTGTGTGATTTGTGCCGTATCGCACACAAGTTTTCTGCGTAACCCATCTGCCATGCTAGACTCCATCGCACACGTTTTCCAACAATTACCGTCTGCAATAATGTTCTATCACAAACGGTTTAGGAGCCCCTTCTCACACATACATGTGCTGCAGACCGTTTGTGATTTATTAGGTATCACCGACGGTTTAGATTTTGGTGTGTTACCGGAGAAACGATCTCGTGCTGCAGAGGTAGTTTCCTCTTGAACAGGTTCCCTGTTTTAGTTTCCCACAATGCGAGCACACTGCAAATGATGATGAATTTTGACAACATCAATTATTGAACCAGATATGAATGCAAATTAATTTCAACATCATAGAATACAATACCTATCAAAGAATTGTTGAAGATGCATCAGATCCTGAGCGTTTGTTGACTCTCTGAGAGAATCGATGTAGTAAACTGTGTTCTTCTTTGGAACAATGAATAGCAGTATCCAGTGATTGCTACATATTAAGAAAGCCGTGAACTTACAAATGATGTCGAAATCTAAAATATAATGAGTGTATGCGTGGTTGTTTACTTGACTTACCCTTCATGATATGGCCAGAGAAATAATTCTGCGCGGGATGTGTTTTCGAAGATATGGACGACCGTGTTAATGGCCTAGTCTCGTCGGTCGTTTTCATGTAATGTTGTGCCATTTGCTAATGCAGGATCTATGAAATACACACGCTCACTTTGTCTTCTCTGCGCGTTCAATCCCCTGAGAGGAATAAAATGCAGTTAGATGTTTATCATTTACAGCCTTGTATGGAGAAGTTGATCAGAGTTTGTTAAGTACTTACAAAATCACGCATCTAACAAGAGTGGCATCGAGCACGTTGAAGTTGAAAAGAGATGTAAGTCCTCGAAACTCACAATGATGGAACCAACATCGTGTCAGAAATGATCTCTTTTGTAGTGGACTTGCAAATGGTGATGACCTTCTCACATTTGATCCCTGCAATATTCATGTAACTCGTGGCAACTCTAGCTACACTCATCAAAGTATTCGCCAACAAGAAATGGCTGGCCATGGACGTAATTGTGTGCTTCAAGTACATCTTCTTTTATTTTAGCAAGCAACAATTCTACTTCTTCATCATCCCTGGCGTCAGAAATAACATTACTCCCCGATTCGAACAAGCTGCTGTTAATTTGGTTTTGGGCGTTGAGTGCTTTAAGTAAGAGGCAATCGTTCTCTTTCCTCTTCACTTTCCTGCTACGCTTCCTCGCGGTCATGGGTGTAGCCTTTTTGGCCACTTCCTTCTTGGTACTTGAAGCATTTCTGGTAGAACGTCTGGTTGCCTGCACGGTAGACTACCGAGCAGACGGTGAAGGTTGGACGGACTTCTCAGGAGACTGTTTATCTATGCCGGACCGCTGAGCTGGCGGTGCTGCAGTTACGGACTGCTTGGCTGTAGGAGCAGAGGCATCGGACTATTGACCCTGAATTGAAGCTATGTCAGGTTTCTGCGCACGTGGTCCTAACTTGTCAGTGTGTTGAGGAAGCCATGCCAACGCGTTGGTTTGCTAAGCAGGAAGTGCTGGCGCATTGGTATGCTGATCATGCGCCTGCAGACCGACGGACTGATGAGCAGTCGGTTCTGGACCTACATATTGCTTAGTAGGTGGTTCCGAAGCATCAGACTGCTTAGCAATCTATTCCACGAGGTTGGTCTTCTGAACATGCGCTGCGGCTGGGTCTTCTCCCGTTGCTTCAGTGGCCGACATCTGAACCGGTGGTGCGTCATCAGGAGTTGTAGGCCTTGCCACTGGGTGCTTTGGGGCGGAGGATGACATGGCCTATATGCCACAAAGTCGGTCAGGATGATCACAGGTTGATGCATCAGCCCGCGAGAGCTGCTCTGGCAAGGAGAGCATCACCGATTGAGGGGCGACAGTAGTTGCTCTTGGCGGGGCATCAGGAATCTCATCGATGAACTCTATTTCATTTTGTGGCCACTGGATGTGATGTAACAGTGTTTCTCCCAAGGTCCTTTGCTCATCGAAGTCTCCTAGGACATTCTTCAGGGAAAATTCATTGAATCCAATCTTTACTTTAGTCACGTAGCACTTCACACAGCCCGGCTTCAATGGCACATTGTCATAGAAGAGGCCATCTTCCAAGAAGGGTGGGCAAACCCAGGCTGTTGCACATCTTTAATGTACCTTCATAATGTGTAAGCACGCCCTTTAGTTTGTCTTTCATTCCAGATAGATCGGATATAGCATCATCATGCCCTTTACTCTTGTGCAGTGTTGTCGCACAATAAGCAGCATCATCCATGCCCTTCTCCCCTCCCATTTGCTGGCTATCTGTCAGTGTTAGAGTCTTCTGCATCATCATCATTGACTCCTCATGTAACACCCCGGATGTAACTTACCATAATTGTACTCCAACTCTTGCCATTTTCGGCTCTAAGTTATGAGATTTCCCCGTGGTTGGGTTTTGTCTTCGTTTTGCATTTTGTACATGTCATGCATTTCATATCATGTCATCATGTACATCTCATTTTCATACGTGTTCATCTCATGCATCCGAGCTTTTTCCCTGTTGTTCGTTTTGCAATCCGACACTCCTACGTTCTCCGGCGCCCCCTTTTGTCTCTTTTCGTGTGCGGGTGTTAAACTTTCTCGGAATGGACCGAGATTTGCCAAGCGGCCTTGGTACACCACAGGTAGACCGCCTATCAAGTTTCGTGCCATTTGGAGTCCATTTGATACTCCAACGATTAACCAGGGAAACGTAAAGGCCTCGTGTGTGTTGCAGCCCAACACCCCTTCAAAGTGGCCCAATAACCCATCCAAAACCCCTCCATCCTCTCGGCCGTTCGATCACGATCGCGTGGCCGAAAACCACTCTCCATTTGGACACTCCTACCTCCATCTATGTATAAATATGTGCACCCCTCTCAAATTTTGGGTCCAAACCATAGATCCAACTCCCTCCGTGCCGCCGGACATGTCCGCCGCCCGCCGGACAATTCGCGCCGCCGCCTCGAGCCAATAGCATCGTGCCACGTGCCCCCCCCAGATCCGCTGCCGCCGGCCTGCGGGGCTCGCAGTCGGCCCGCTC